>NC_088645.1:24437546-24450046 GCF_964019385.1 Sycon ciliatum | reverse complement strand
TCGTCAGGTAGCAGCAAAAAGCAATAATAATACACAAGAACATCTAACACAAACAGTATAATTATTATACTGTTCGTGTTAGATGTTATGTCTATATGAACGGATTGAGGAGTGCTGGTTTCGAAACAATTGGTCCGAAGCTCAAAGTAGAGCTGAGTGTGCCACGTAGAAAGACCTACAGGAGAGGAGTGACTCACCGTGCGTCCGCCAGAGTACTTGAAGCTGGTCTTCAAGTAGCTGGTGTAGATGATGGTCGGGTAGCCGCGCACGCCGTAGTCCTCGCACAGCTCCTTGCTCTTCTCGGCGGTGCAGTCCACGGCGGCCATTGCCACCTTGTTGCTGACTACGCGGTCGGCCGCAGCAGAGAACTCCGGCTTCGCATTCTTGCAGTGTCCGCACCACGGCGCGTAGAAGAAGACGAGCGCATGCTTCTTGCGCTTGAGCTCAGCGCGGAACTGCTCGCGGCCGTCGATGTGCGTCACCTTGTTCGTGACCTCGCTCCACTCGGGCTCTGGCGGCGGGGGTGGTGGTGGCTCCTTCGGGCTGCCAAACGCAAGACAAGGACACACACACACACACACACAGGAAAGTGAAACACAGTACAGAAGAGAGTCAAGCAAGGCAAGGACACACAGGAAAGTGCAGGGTTCTAGCCAAGGGGGGGGGGGGGGGCAGAGCCCCCCCCCCCCTACTCATTTTCCGATTTTCGTGTTTTTTTGCAATTCAACGAAAAATGCAGTCGAAAGTCAGTATTGGACGGTTAAGAAAGGCACACGTGTCTGGGCAAAATCGGGGATTCGACACATACGTTGCATTTAGCGTGGCAGGACAATATTGGAAAGTGGAAAAATGGGATACGGGGTAACTGTTTCCCAAGCCCCCCCCCCCCCCCTTACTATTTTGACCTGGCTAGAACCCTGAAGTGTGAAAGACAGTGCAGAAGAGAGTCAACTTGGAGAAAACAATTCAGCACCGGAACATGAACCCCCTCAAGAACAGTCACACAGTTGCTACGATAATGTGAAGCGGCTTCCTATTCATGCTACAATTTAGTACAAACCCATGCCTGAGCTCATGCATGATCTAACGCCTGGTGTGAGACACACAAAGCAGCTTGGGGAAATCGTGTGGAAGAAATGCTGAGCTTGACATCATGGTCTATACCCCCCCCCCCCCCCCCCACACACACACACGCGCGCGCGTGCGTACTCACTCTCTCATGAACTCCAGCATGTCAGCCTCACGGCGACCATCAAATCCCCATTTGTCCGTTCCGTTCCTGGCAAAAAGAACACACACACACACACAAGCAAGGACGCCACACACGCCACACACAACAACCATGGCAGAGTGTAAGCAAGAAGAAACACACACACAGCTCCTAGAGCAATCATCCGGCACGACATGATGGCACCCTTGGGCTACAACACACAAACGACCGCCTGCAAGACGCTAATGCAGCCACATTACGCCAGCAGTCGACAGGCACATTATGCCAGCAGTCGACAGGCACGAGCATGCAAATCAAGTCCAGCAGTCGTGTAAGGGTAGATTTCACAGAACTGGATCAAGACCGTGCCAAGTGATCAACCACCACCATCACATTACAGACTGACATACACACACACATATTATGTTACACTCAGTATGGCATCACTTCTCTATTTGTCGTCACTGTCTCTATATGTCATCACCTGTTTACTTCGTGCCTATATCAGTATAATTATGGCTTCACTGCGACTTTCTCTATATAACTCCAGGTCATTCTCTATACAACTCCAGACGAGACTTTCCCTATAATTATATCTCCACTAAGGTTGAGACTTTCTCCGTATGACTCCAACTCAGATCACCAACTTCTCCATACAAAACCTGAATTGGAGTCATACGGAGAAAGTCTCAACCCGAGTGGAGATATATAGGGAAAGTCGCGTCTGGAGTTATAATTATAGAGAATGATTTGGAGTTATACAGAGACACAGTGAAGCCATACAGGCACGAAGTAAACAGGTGATGACGTATAGAGGAGTGAACACATAGCTGGTTGACTACTGAGTGCTACATATACACACGCACACACGCACGCGCACACACACACATGCACACACACGGGCAAGACTCACAGGAAGTAGCGGACGGTCGGGTATCCCTTGACGTCAAAGCGCTCGGCCAGGGATTTCTCATCGACGCAGTTGACAGCAGCCATCACACCCTCGGAGCCTTCCTCCTTCAGTGTGGCAGCGGCGGTGACATACTCTGGCTTCATAGCCTTACAGTGTCCACACCCTGGAGTAAAGAACAAGGAAGAGTCGACGAAGGAAAATAAAGAGAACAAGAACGGGATCACACGGCAGCATCACTACACTGTCGTCCTAGGCTGTGTTGCCCTCGCACGGTGCTACAGTCAACGTAGAAACCGGCCACACGTGTACTGCATGTTGCGTACTATAAAACAGGTCATTTTCGGTGCATTAAACTTTAATTTCGATGATTTCGCTAGAAATGCCAGGCACCTAAATTTAGATTACACCTAAATGGCGCAAGAGTATTGTGCTGTATGTGAAGGGAATGTCGGTCACCTAATTCTAAGTTACACCTGAAACCCATCAGACCCCGGACACCGAAGGTTTTATACACCTAAAATTACATATTTTACAGTATGTATGCTTTGAAAGCTTTCACCAGGCATACAAAGCACGTACAGAGTGAACAAGACGACCCACTCGGCTCATACTCAACAAGACAGAACACCAGGGGGAGGACTTCCCTTTGCTAAGAGAGTGCGAGGCCCAACACACGTACCGTAGTACAGTAGACCAACCGCCGAATAAACAAATACATGTAGCGTAAAACCTGCCCTAACCGGACACACCCTTGGTGCAGCGGAAACTGTCCTGATATGACAGGATTCCGTTTGATCCAGGGACGCACGTTCGACATCCAGCACTTTGGTGCATGGAAATTTGTCGGGTCAATACAGGATTGCGCTTGGTACAGGGTCCAGCAAACACTGGTTACAGGTGACCGTAGATCTGAACTCCACTACATAAGTAAGTCACATGCACAGTAAAACCTGTCAAGGCAACCACCTGTCCTAGAAGACCACCTGTCCTAGAAGACCACCTGTCCTGGAAGACCATTGCAACCAGGACCAAGGGATGCTACTTCCAGTCAATTGACCCTGGATAAGGCGACCACCTGGTTACAGAGACCACAGTTTGAAGGTCCCTTGAGCGGTCGTCTTAGACAGGTTGCACTGTACATACATGTACTGTAGTGGACATTGAAATCCGCTGAGAAGCCAAGCGGCCACGGGGCGCTGGCCTAGCAACCGTGAGCACTGCCGGTCGATTTTCCTAGTAAGTGAACTACAGCACATGCACGCCAAGGCAGTAAGGGTGCTGGCACCGGTCACTCCACCGGATTTCCATGTCCACGGCAGTAGATATGAACACCACTAGATACGTGCATGTACACACATGTACAGCTCAACACCACTACTGTAAGTCGACAAATTTTCGGCCCATTCAACTTTCCGCCTCCCAGGGCTAAAACTCATTTCGGCCGCATCAAATATTCGGCCTGTACTGCTGCCGCCTGTATACACTGCCACACTGAACATTGCAAAACAATTTTTCGGCCGCAACAATTTTTCGGCCAAACATGATCAGGCCGAAAATAGCGGAAAAGAAATCTGCGCCGAATATTTGTTGATTTTCCAGTAGATATGTGCATGTACATACATATTGTTGGTTGACAGCATGTTGTCAACCAACAACAAGTTTTCAACAACAAAAAAGGTTTATCTAATATAATGTAGGGCTGAAACGATCATTCAATAACTCCTAACGATCAACCGATATCATTAACGATCGATATATTGGTTTTATCGATTCTTGTCGGCTCTATCGAACACCAGTTTATGAAGAAATCCTATGATGCCTTTGCTGCGTTAGAAATTTGTGGCACCGCACTGTTGACATCTGTAGATATCTGGCTGCTTTTTTCAACATGAATTACTGAAGTAGAACATTTCATGTTGTTTCTGGAGCGAAGAATCTTGTCATCACCCTCTGGTAACTGCTCTCACCTCCGACTTCTCCCAGAAATGAACCGAAAAGGCAAAATCTTCTCTCCCGATCTCTTTCAAAGCCACACATCAATTTTACTGCGCTTGAAAGTACATGATTGCACTCGTATCCACTATCGGATGGAGTGCAAGGGCTAGAATAGTACACAAAGGCACACAATGAAAACCTTGGCAAATTTATTCCGTTGTGACTCCGAGTTTCATGGCTGAACCAATCATCAGACAACGATAATGGAATAGGAGGCAGCGCTGGTATATCTAAGTGGAGAGAGGTGTGATAATACGATAGCGAGAGGAGTAATCCTGCATCTGCCTCTGAAATAGCCCGTCCCTGTATACATTCACGCGATTACTCCTCTCGCTATCGTATTATCACACCTCTCTCCACTTAGATATACCAGCGCTGCCTCCTATTCCATTATCGTTGTCTGATGATTGGTTCAGCCATGAAACTTGGAGTCACAACGGAATAAATTTGCCAAGGTTTTCATTGTGTGCCTTTGTGTACGCCGCTCTGCCTGAATCAGGCATTGAGCACTCTTGCAGAACCAAAGCATATTGCCTCTGGGCTAGAATAGTAGTAATATGTACATACATGTACAGAATATGTACATGTATGTACAGCTGAACACCATTACTAGGCATTAGATCAGTACGTGTACATACATGGAGCGTAGAACATGACAAGCACAGACGGGTGCTCAGCGACAAACTCGTCAAAGTTCTCCGTCTTCAGATGCACAACCTCGCTTTCCTCTGCGCTCCATGGCTTCTCCTCTTCCTTCTCCTCGGCCGGCTTAGGGCTAAAGAGATACGCGTGCACACACACACGCACACACACACGCACACACACACACACACACACAAAAGTACTAATGTGAAGAGATAGAACCGAATCCAATATTCAGACCTGATAAGCTAAGGCCGCAACCACACTACGTAAAAATCACAGTACAAATTTTCATGCATATCTCAGTGCAAGTCGGTACGCAACCACACTACACTTTTCGGTCTGCATAGATGATGTTTTCACGCGACCAGCACGTGACGTTGTCGTACCAAAGCGTGTGCCATGCGCTGGAAAAGACCGGGAAATTCAAAAACAATGCTGGTGCTGATGCTATGTACGATGACCCGGTACAAAAGCAAAGTTGTACACAGGAGAAGGAGCGCGAAAACGACGAAAACGACAAACGTGGCTTTCTACAGGGGTGCGCCAAGTTGCTGAAAACCTACAAAGCGCATTTTGCATTTCGCACGCGTCGGCATGACGATTTCTACTGTAATGCCGTTTGTACGTGATTTTGTACCTAGTGTGGTTGCAGCCTAACACAGTTTCATCTCAATTACATTAGGGAGGTTCCGGAGTACACTTTTTCGTGCCAAATCGTAGAGGCGCTACGGATTTTTTATACGCCGCTTTCGAGCAGCGAAGTGTTCCGGAGTACGAGTACGTACGGAAATTATTTGTTTGCCGTCATTGCCTAGGTTACGGGCGCAAACACGGCATATTCCCACGCTATGCCTTTTTATTAATTTTTGAAAATTTGGAACGAAATCAAAGCTTTACGCGGAGAATCGATGTTTCTCGTACCAAATTTGTACGAGAAAATCTTTTTGATGACGCAAAATCTCCATACGAAACATGGTTCGTATGAAAGCCAGTCCACACGGCTTCTCCGTGCCGAAAAATCTAAAGCACGCCTCGAAAAAATCCGTAGTGCCCATACGTATTTTGGCACGGAAAATCGTACCCCGGAACCCCTCTAATATTTCGAAACTGTTATGGCAGATAGAGATTAAGGGAGGACTTTCATCTTGGTCTTGCCATTTTCTTCCCGGTGGAACAAGGAACTTCCCCCAACAAAGTACAATGATCCACCATTAGTAAGAACCATGGCAGAGCTACAAGCGCAGAGCCCTGTCGCCCGAACTGCAGCAAACCATGTGGCTCGACAGGTCAAGTCAGGCGGCAGAAAGGTTGCTACCCAACAAAAGGGCAAAAGACGCTAGAGGATCTGAGGGCCCAATTCATTTGGAATCTTAGAACTCGTGATGATTCCCTCTGATGATCTGTTCAAAACAGTGAAACCGGTTAGGTTGAACAAAAACAATGGTTGTGCTCTTGAGTCTGAAATTGAACTAGCCTGTGTCGGAGTTTTTCCATACTCCTCCAAAGTCGAAAACGCTTGCCGGCCCACACACGGAAAAGCTGGTCACCGCCATCAAAGCCTGCGGTGTCAGCTGCAGTGTGTGGGAAAAGACGAATGCAGACGGCTCGGGTAGTGACACCTGATGAATTTCCCTGGCTTTCCAATTTCCTGCTTCACCAGTCTCATGGGGCCAGACAAGAAAATCCTGCTCAAGAGTCTGCCCCAGAAGCTGAAGGGAAGCGGCGCACTGAGTGCAAGCACAGAGAACGAAGTTCTGCTCATGAGGACGGTAAGAGTCTTCGATATGGCTCTATGGAATTACAACGCACTCCGCCTGCGGTGTCAGCTTCAGTGTGTGGGAAAGACGAATGCAGACGGCTCGGGTAGTGAGACGCCTAATGGATTTCCCGATTTTCCAATTTCCTGCTTCACCGCCATCAAAGCCTGCGGTGTCAGCTGCAGTGTGTGGGAAAAGACGAATGCAGACGGCTCGGGTAGTGACACCTGATGAATTTCCCTGGCTTTCCAATTTCCTGCTTCACCAGTCTCAGTCGAACCCTTGCCCTAATGAGAAGTCGAATACATTCCCTAAGGTTGATGTCTAATAATTCTGTCCTCGTCCTGTGAGATATATGCTTTACCGACTCTAATAAACTGGTATCTCTGGTGTATGTGGGCCAGACAAGAAAATCCTGCTCAAGAGTCTGCCCCAGAAGCTGAAGGGAAGCGGCGCACTGATACGGCTCTATGCAATTACAACGCACTCTGCCTGCGGTGTCAGCTTCAGTGTGTGGGAAAAGACGAATGCAGACGGCTCGGGTAGTGACACCTGATGAATTTCCCTGGCTTTCCAATTTCCTGCTTCACCAGTCTCATGGGGCCAGACAAGAAAATCCTGCTCAAGAGTCTGCCCCAGAAGCTGAAGGGAAGCGGCGCACTGAGTGCAAGCACAGAGAACGAAGTTCTGCTCATGAGGACGGTAAGAGTCTTCGATATGGCTCTATGGAATTACAACGCACTCCGCCTGCGGTGTCAGCTTCAGTGTGTGGGAAAGACGAATGCAGACGGCTCGGGTAGTGAGACGCCTAATGGATTTCCCGATTTTCCAATTTCCTGCTTCACCAGCCTCATGGGACCAGACAAGAAAATCCTGCTGATGAGTCTGCCCCAGAAGCTGAAGGGAAGCGGCGCACTGAGTGCAAGCACAGAGAACGAAGTTCTGCTCATGAGGACGGTAAGAGTCTTCGATATGGCTCTACGAAATTACAACGCACTCTGCCTGCGGTGTCAGCTTCGGTGTGTGGGAAAAGACGAATGCAGACGGCTCGGGTAGTGACGAATAATGGATTCCCGATTTTCCAATTTCCTGCTTCACCAGCCTCATGGGACCAGACAAGAAAATCCTGCTCAGGAGTCTGTGCCAGAAGCTGAAGGGAAGCGGCGCACTGAGTGCAAGCACAGAGAACGAAGTTCTGCTCATGAGGACGGTACGAGTCTTAGATTCGGCTCTATGGAATTACAATGCACTCTGTCAAGGTGAGAAAAATGGTATACTATTTTCTTGTATTAAATGAGGACATGAGTTCAGCGTGAGATGTTTCAGTGAAAAAGAATACGACTCTAGATGTGCATCCGCTGGTCACATACCCAAGATGAGTCGACATGACACCACCGCAACTTGCAGAGTATATCTGTAGGATTACCAATCTCGTTCTTGATGTGAGAGAAAGGTAACAAAGACTGCCTTGGATGGTGGTTGATGGAGTTGAGGACTATGGAACCATCACCGAGCGTGGCCATGGGGACGGAAAATTGGCCAAAAATTTGAAAATAACGCTCCAAATACTGTAAAACTATGCGCTTTCGATTATAATGTGAAGAAGAGGTTGGTGCGACTTCGGCGATGCTTGGGGAAATGTGTGTTGCTCCCTACGTGGGAGCTTGCGCTTTTCCTGCCGACTTGAATTCTCACTTGACTGACTCACGACTGCCATCCAGATCACACGAGAAGTCCATCGAACCTTCCACTCGGCAAACCTGCAAGAAAGCACCACTCCCTGCTTGAGCAGGGAGCAGGAAGTGGTGCTTTCTTGCAGGTTTGCCGAGTGGAAGGCTCGATGGACTTCTCGTGTCCAAGTGAGAATTCAAGTCGGCAGGAAAAGCACGAGCTCCCACGGAGGGAGCAACACACAATGTTTCAATGATAATAACTTGAAAAAAGGTAAAGTTTGAAACCATAATATTATACACATCGAACATGTTTCGGCGGGAAAAGCTCTTTTTTTCACGTGTTTTTGTGCCATCCAGGGATTCTGCTGGTCTTGTCAAGGGATTGAGATTTGTCTGGTTGGTCAGTACATGTACGAGTGTGTTGGGGACATCAATTGAACCTTTGCTTACTGAGAAAGGTAGACTACTAGTATATGGACAGCAACGACTATGAATATTTCGTTTTCGTGGCCTATCCCAGTGTGTGCAATTTGCAGACGTTCGAGGATATCTTTAATATCTATGCCATATTGGGTAAAGAAGAATTCACCGACGGCAAGATAACTCAACTAGAAAAAGAGGTACAGGTGTGACAGGAGGGTCACAGACACACACACACAATCATAAAAAAACGGGTACCAGCGAATCAAAGAGAACGGACCAAAAGAGGCGAACAGCCGCTCCAAAGCTGTTTTCACTGGACCAGGAGGTCTCTAGCGCCGCCGCCGCCTGCCTCTACGGTCATGTCCAACTACGGGTAGGAACACCTTCGCCTTTCCTCATTCAATGCCAACAGTAGCAAATTCACACATACACAGTACTGTAAAAGCTAACATTTTCGGTGGTGTAATATTTTCGGTATTCTCCAAAATCGGCGGTTCGGTGGAGGGAAATTTTCGGTAAACCAGGTAAGTGCATTAGCAAGAGTCCATAAACAAGAGTATGCAACTGTGATCTCTTTTCTATGGGCCAGATGCGCGGCGCGCTGCCTTCATTACATCATTCAGCTGCAGTCCGCGCACTGCGGAAAATCAAACACCGCACTTTCCCTCTAGTTTGAAATGAACTTTCGTACGGAACTGGAGTTCACGCGCCAGAATTCAGAGATTGTGTAGGTACTGGAACGAATCGAGCAAAAACGGATGGGCTCGTGCGAGAAATTGAGAGTTTGAATGCATGCTTTCAGAGCGTGATGAAGACAAGTTACGTAATGAAGGCAGCGCGCCGCGCACTGACCCATAACCACAGTTGCATACTCTTGTTTATGCACTCTTGGTATTAGTACTAGGACCGAAATTTTCGGTGCGTTTTATTTTCGGTAAAAATTTCGGCATCGACGTTACTGAAAATAAAACGCCACCGAAAATTTCTGCTTTTACAGTAGGCTAATCCTCTGCTCACACAATGCTCAATGCCGCAAAAAGGGCAGAGCATTGCCTGATGATCGCACAAGCATGAAGCTTGAGGTGCAGCAAAACAGCCCTGTATTAATACACCGTATTTGCAAATTAACACAGCTTCCAATCGTAGGCGAGAAAGGTAATGTTAATGTGACACAGCTACAGAAAAGCAGAGCAGTGGTGGGTCACGTGTGTGTGCGACTGCGTGTGTGTGTGTGTGTGTGTGTGTGTGTGAGTGTGAGTGTGTGTGCGTGTGTGCGTCGTTTAATGACTCGCGCTTACTCTTTCATCCAGGCGATGATTCCGTCCTTGTTGCGCTCACCGCCATAGGGCATAGGCTGCTCGCCACTCCTGAATGAAAACAAATATACATGCAGAGAAGCATGTATATACACACACACACACACACACACACACACACACACACACGCACACACACACACACGCACATCATTAACACCAGCGCCTAGTACTATCAACCCATGCTTCAAGATTGCAAGGGGACAAGAACACACCTGCCTCAACAACAGCAACACATTACAGGGGCGTAGCAGCCGGTCCGGCTTTGGCCAGGCCACTTTTTTTTTTACCACAATGCCAAAAGTGCCCAGAATGCAGGACTTTGCACCCTGATTTCAAATTTTTCCTGATATGGCGGGGTCACATGACCCCTGAGCAGTAAACATGCGTTGGTGGTCAAACAGTTGCCAGTCCGGCCGTTGCCTGAGCAACCGTACAGGTTACACCGCCCCTGCCAGCGGCGGATCCAGCGATCTCTACAGGGTGGGGGGGGGGGGGGCAGTATACTAGTAGTCAAAACTGAATAGCTGATACATGTACATGGACACGCACATGGTTGCCAGTGGTACTTTTTCTTAACGAAATTTAGGGGGTTACGTGGAACCCCTAATTGAGGGGGTTACGTGGAACCCCTGGAAGCCCTCCTGGATCCGCTCCTGCCTGCCGTGTAGTTACAATACCCACGACAAAAATCATGCATTGGACTCAGCACACACTACGGCATTCAATTCAGATGTAAAGTGTGCAAGCAGAATCGTTCCAGGCTCATGATCCTAGATAGCCACTTCTTTCTGGAATGGCCGGGCCCCGTGAAAAAAAAAACAAGCTCTGAAACCCTTACTTGAAGTAGAGCAGTGTTGGACAACCAGTTCTTTCTGGAACCCCCCAACCCCACCGTCCCCCGTGGATAAAGCTCAAGCTCTGAAACACTTACTTGAAGTAGAGCAGTGTTGGAAACTAGTTCTTTCTGGAACGCCCCCCCCCCCCCCCCCCTGGATAAAGCTCAAGCTCTGAAACACTTACTTGAAGTAGAGAAGTGTTGGAAAACCGGTGATGTTAAACATTTGCCTGATGCCATACGCTTCCTCCAGGTCAATGTCCATCGCACCCAGCACTGCAGTCTTCTTGAGTACGGTTGCAGCCTGTGCATAGTCTGGCTTCAATTTCTTGCAGAATCCACACCCTGCAGCAGCAGCAACGGTGACGACAATAGCACAGCGTGGGAAATACTGATCAGCGTTCTGTACGGTGGGTGCCGTGTGCGTGCGTGTGTGTGTGTGTGTGTGTGTGTGTGTGTGTGTGTGTGTGTGTGTGTGTGTGCATGTGTGTGCATGTGTGTGCGTGTGTGTGTGTGTGTGTGTGTGTGTGTGTGTGTGTGTGTACGTGTGTGTGTGTGTGTGTGTGTGTGTGTGTGTGTGTGTGTGTGTGTGTGTGCGTGCGTGTGTGTGCGTGGTGACTACATGTATCATGTAGTTATGTGCGAGTGTGTGCGCCGTGTTAGTTACACTATGTTCATTGATCATCCTGGCTAATCGTACCTATCCGTTGTTAGCCAACGAAGCACTATGTCCAGGTATGAATTTACTGCCATGTTTTTGCATAGCAGTTTTTCCTATGCAAAATCTCAATTGTGGCGTAAGCTACAAAAAGCATGGATAGTCTGCACATGTATGTATCGCAGTTCTCTGCGTGTCACTATAATTGTTGAGTAGCAGTAGATCGATTTTGCGTAGCAAACTGCGATGCGATACCGGATAAATTCATCCCTGATGTCACATGCGCTTTGAACAGAACAACTGTGCTGACTTCAATTCTTGAGGTCAGTGCACTCAAAAGTCAAAACCCAACGCTCTGGCTGCGTGGACATGAGCCCGGGTCGAGGTCAACCTGGGTTGAAAGTGTGCAAAGTGGAAAACCTAGTTACCAGCAGAACATGCAGGTGTTTACATGAAGATTGTCGACCCGGGCTGACACTGATATGCCGGCAAAGGTCCATTTCTCTTTACTGGCAGGGTCGTGTGACAACGTTCGCGGGGGAATGCTAATTCCCATCTGCAACGCTGTGATTGCAATCCTGGTGCAGCGAGGTACGCACATGAGTGCGGTAGTACGATTTATCGATTTCAACCCAGATCAAACGCAGTGCGTCATGTAAGTGCTCCAGTCAATCTGTGTTTGTGGCGGATTGAAACTCGACCCGGGTCGAAAACTCTCATGCAAGCACAGTAAGCGCAGCCTATGCCTGCAATGCTCAGGCCGTGACAAATCCGTCCATTTGCAGACGTTGAAATTCACCAAAACATTGCAGCAATACATCAGATGGGGGTCACGCTGACTGGCTAGAAGTGAAATTCACTACGAGTACTACTGCACCGCAGTGAGATACACAACAGAGTGAATGCACGTACACACGTACACACACGCGCATGCACGCACACACACACGCGTACACACACACGTACACACACACACACACACACACACACATCGGCCAACGTGCAGTACTCACATGGTACGTAAAACATAAATAGGATAGGCTTTGTCTCTTTCTGAATCAACTTTTGGAAA
>NC_088645.1:24428846-24437346 GCF_964019385.1 Sycon ciliatum | reverse complement strand
TTTTCATGAAGCTAACCAGAGACTTGAGACGGAACAGACGGTCGTACTCTTTGTGATACTCACCGTTCCTTGGAACAGGACAACACAACACACAACCAATGCAGGAATTTATTCGATATAATCATGTTGACTTGTTGAGAAGTGACAATCACTAGGAACTCCTGCAGAGTGCTCAAACAAATTCACAGTTCTCGTGAGACTCAGTAACATTGTAGTGTCTATGTTCGACATACTCGCATGGACATCATCATACTTGCTAAAAATTAAAAAATTAAAATTCATGGTTCGGCCGGAGGCCGAGTTTTCCCGCATCCGTAGGAACGCCACCACCCTCAAGGATCAAGGCACAGATGCAGCTCCTGAAGCGGTGTGCTCAAGTACAGTCATCTATCTTTAATCCAGCACTTTATAAAACCAGCACCCTCTATCTCTTAATTTGCTAAATCCTATATATAGGATTTTGGTCATATTTTTCAACTCAAAATGGGTGTGGCATGAGAATAGCAAAAAATATGTGACCAATTCTTCCTTGCTTGGTCTTAGTAGATATCGAGAGTTGAATAAGATAATTTTTTCAAACACTACCATCTCAGGCTCATCTCCTTGCCCAATATTACTAAGGCCTGTGCCCTATTTTTCGAATCCTATATATAGGATTTGAGATTTTATTGGACCTTGTTTTATCCTTAAAACTGGTAGTTTCATGACGGCATGTGCGATATGTCGTCATGAAACCACCCCGTGCCACACCTGCAATGTTCTTCTGCACATTCACTGCTTCAGTCCTTTCCATGACATCAGCTGAACAATTATGCTCAAATTTCCAATTATTGCTGAAAATGGGTATTCATCAGAAATGTTATCCTCCTATGAATCTAAAATGTAAACATTCATGCCTCAAACATATTAACAACTTCCATGAAAACCATTATGTCATTATTATTGGTCGTGATGACCAATAACAACCGCATAAAAGGCACACATTTTCAAATCCTATATATAGGATTTTCGGCCAGCAAATTAAGAGATAAACGAGCATAATTTTCAGTTACTAAATTCTCCTTTTCATGCACATTGCAGCAGTAAATCAGATTTTCTAATCCAGCACCCTCCCTAATCCAGCACCCTCCCTAATCCAGCACCCTCCCTAATCCAGCACCCTCCCTAATCCAGCACCCTTCCTAATCCAGCCGAATTCCCTTAGCACAATATTAATGGTGCCGGATTCTAGAGGGACCACCGTACCGTATTGTCCGGAGTACTAGGATAAGCGGTGTGGCGTATACTACGATAGTCAAATTCACGGCTGTAAACAGGGTAGACGTGTCCGTATTTCGTGACAGACATTCTGGGTGCGGCTTGTACTCCGGAAAATACGGTATTCGCATCGGGATTCAGCCGGACAATCTAAGCCCCACTACCAAGCTAAAGCAACGGCTGGAGATAGCTGCGTCACTGTGACCACAGCAGCAGTAGTGGTAGCAAAGGAATCGGTGTGATTGCGCCCAGTTGACCAGACTTACAGGTAATGCTTAAGAGTAGTCTCGTGTCGGCTGGACACATCCAGGCGTTTACACATCTTCTTTGTCTTCCTGTACGTCAGCGCACATGTGTACATGAGAACAAACAGGCAGGCAGGAAGGCATGCACACACACATACATACACATATGTGCACAGACATGTGCACACACACACACACACACACACACACACACACACACACACACACACACACACACACACACACACACACACACACACACACACACACACACACACACACACACACACACACACACACACACACACACACACACACACACACACACACACACACACACACACACACACACACACACACACACACACACACACACACACACACACACACACACACACACACACACACACACACACACACACACACACACACACACACACACACACACACACACACACACACACACACACACACACACACACACACACACACACACACACACACACACACACACACACACACACACACACACACACACACACACACACACACACACACACACACACACACACACACACACACACACACACACACACACACACACACACACACACACACACACACACACACACACACACACACACACACACACACACACACACACACACACACACACACACACACACACACACACACACACACACACACACACACACACACACACACACACACACACACACACACACACACACACACACACACACACACACACACACACACACACACACACACACACACATGCACGCATTCGCAGAACACATTACACGGATAAAGCTTGGAAATTACAGCACCCTCCGATACAGTCCAGGTATCCAGTATTTGTTCCAACACATCCCCTCACCCCCAAACACACACACACACACACACACACACACACACACACTTCAGCCAAACCATTCACAACCGGCAATGGGATAATTCCAGTCCATGAGCAGCTGCAGCGCTATCGGTGACACCACTTCCACTGCACGCGGCACTACACACATTTCACCAGCACATCAGTGAACATGATTGTGTTCAATGGCAACAACGGCGGACAATCCACCGTCTATTAGAACTTATGCAAATGACTCATCATAGTACATTTGCCACTCAGAAGCCAATAAAACATCACTTTTGCCACTCAGAAGTCAATAAACATCACTTTCGCCACTCAGAAGTCAATAAAATATCACTTTCGCCACTCAACTGGCTTCCATATTAGGGCTTAGATCTCAGTACACATTTCTCCCAGTTTGCCAATCAACTGTCCTCCTTTATGGCAGTATTATGATGTAATTGCACAACCTCTAGAATTGCCTGGCTATGGAGAGGAACTTACGAGCAATCGACGGTGACCATGGTCCCCTGACCTTTCACTGCCGTCGCTGCCTGGGCAAACTCCGAAAGGAGAGCGTTGATGACTTTGGCTACACGTGCACATACACAAACACACATACACACATAGTCAACATTGGCGCCCAACCTTTGCTCGGACCACAAAACGCCATCAGTCTATGTTACGCATTGGATTTTGGCATTGCTTGTTCATCCGTTCACCACAATTCAACTCCGTTCTATTATTCATCCCGTTCGCTTCGTAACGTGTGCAACTCGCTGGTAGAAGATATGTATAATTATAACTGTGCTTCCCTGATCAGTCAACGTCATTCTGAACAAGATACAAAGTTGTCAAAAATGTCTTAGTATTAAATCCGTATCATATGCATCAAGTCTCGCTCCTGTTGAGCAAGTTGACTATCTGCAGATGTCTGTCTGTCTCTGTGTTTGTCACGCACGTTCACACACACACACACACACACACACACACACACACACACACACACACGCGCACACACACACACACACACATGCTTGCATGAAGACGTACCATTCTTGCCAAAGAGGGTCAACACGTTGGTCTTCTCCTTGATAAGTTTCTTGAATGCCTTCAAGTCATCGATGCTGATCACGTCCTTCGTGCTGACGGACTTCTTGCACTCGCCCAGATGTGCCTATACACACACACACACACACACACACACACACACACACACACACAGCACCAGACGAACAAGCATAGTTTTACAAAGCTGTCGTTGCTGCAGTGTTCTTAAAGTTTACTCCCCTGTAGGCACTGGCGAGAGTACATAATTCCCAACCCTAGCAACTTAGCAAGACTGTGCAACTGCAGCTATGGGGTCTGCGACGGCAGAACTTCACACGTGACGAACCCGTACACATTGTATGCAGGGCTGTAAGCAACCCTGCTTTGGGTTCAACTCTCTTGTGGTCACTTTGCGCACCGTTTGCCAGTGTAAACATGTGAACCATGTCACGTGATGTGCAGTTCTGCGAGCGCAGCACTGTATAGAGGTTGTGCAGGCAGTTGCACACTCTGGGGGGGGGGGGGGGGGGGTATGAACTCTTGGTATTAGCAATACTAGTGCTGCCTTCTCGTATAACGGGTGAAACCTGCAATTCCCACCAAAACGTCTTTTTAGAAGATTCGTAGTTCTATTACAAACCAATTTCAGAACCTGAAATATCTGCCATGTGTCAAGTACGCAGCACTATACAGCTACACGTAGTAAGCGGCTGGGTCCTCGCTTATGAAACATACCCGCTGCCGCTCAGAGTCTCGTGAATCAATCAATTACCAGATAACATCATGTAAGTTTCGCTGCAGTTGCTTATGGCTGGCATTTTCCAACGCGACAGTAGAGTGCATGCCGCGGTGCATAATGCATAACTGCCTGTGCATAGTTCCGTCAAAGTGCTATGCTATTAAAACAGTCAAGGATGTATTCTGCCCAATTAAAATGAAGTGCAGCAAAGAACCCTCTCTGATCGTATAGCCCAAATCTCTTTTTTGATAATCCGGCGCACGTGTTCATATACGGGCATTCTCAATATCTTCCTCATAACAAAACAATGTACCGGTAGTCGCAGGCGGAATACGGAATTTTCCTCAAAAATTTCAAACATGGGGATCACAATAATTTCTGGTGAGAAGTCAAACGTTATCATTTTTACAAGTAGCCATTAGCAGCACGCAGGGTGTTCGCACTCCTACTGTGTCACCACACTCATTGGACTATTTGTAATCGCAATTAGTGTCCGGCGTTCCACTAGGCGAGGCTGCGACTATGAGAGCGTGAGTGTGGCGAGGAAGTGTGACAGAAGCAACACCATCCACAGCGAATGGTATCTTCGAGTTCCAAAAATATTTCTTCGTCAAGGTCATTTTGCAACATACGCGTTGGGAAAGGAAGGAAATCCATAATCACAGCTACCAGCTACGTATACGCCTGAGAGAAATAGTTTATTTGAGTATGTAAATTCTATTTCTACAAGTAAATTCTAGAATGTTGAATTCGACCACACACTCGTACTCACCAAACCAGCCACGAGAAACACGGCAGCAATGAGGCCCACCGAAAGGGCTTTGCTGCTAGGCATGTCTGCTACAGTCTCACTACTCTTGGTTTGCTCCCAACCAATTTCGTTGAAGACAAAAACACACAATGGCAAAAAGCCTCAGACAACTCGACAACACATGAACAAACAAGAAAATGAGTAGATTTCTACAGACAGTACATGCAGTGCGTGCATACCGGTTGTTGAGTTTTGACTTTTGAGTTTGACCTTCATCTTTTGTAGTCAAAAGATCGATCTATACTACGAGTACTGTTCTCGCCCAACTCATCTCCTGGCTTCATTCACGGCAACGTGTCAATCTGGTCGTCGTCGCCGTGGCACGGCGCAGCGCAGCCGCGAGGCGACGCCATTCTTCACCTTGACGACGCAGGTGTGTCGGGGGTATGTCATCGTACAAGCTTGCGAGCTTTTTGCCGACTTGATCATCCATGACAAAAGCACGAAAACTCCTCACCACACATGCAACCCACATGTTCAACCTACACGGCTACACTGCACTGCCGTGCTGAGTGATTTGTTTTTCTTTGTTCGCAGTGCCAGTGGCTCCTGTTTTTTTGGATTGGAGCTAGCTGCGTCGTTTGTTTTTTATTGGCATTGGTTTGGAATCTCTCTCTCCCTAGCATTTGCTATGAAGATAGACGTGCATTGCCACATTCTGCCTGAAAGATGGCCAGACCTGAAGGAACGCTATGGCTACGGTGGATGGATTCAGCTGCAGCACCACTGCCAGGGTCAGGCCAAGATGATGCGCGACGGCAAGCTGTTTCGCGTGATCGACGCCAACTGCTGGGACGCCGAGACGCGCCTTGCCGAGATGGACGCCACTGGCGTGGACGTTCAGGTCCTATCCACCGTTCCAGTGATGTTCAGCTACTGGGCGAAGCCTGAGGATACGCTGGATTTGTGCAGAATTGTCAACGACGATTTGGCGAGTACGGTGAAAAAGCACCCGTCGCGATTCGCCGCTCTGGGCACGCTGCCCATGCAGGCACCGGAGCTGGCCGTGCAGGAGCTGAGACGCTGCGTGACCGAGCTGGGATTCCCGGGCGTGCAGATCGGCTCGCACATCGGCGACTGGAACTTGGACGCGCCGGAGCTGCGGCCGTTCTTCGCGGCCGCAGAGGAGCTCGGCGCGGCGCTGTTCGTGCACCCGTGGGACATGCAGCTGGACGGGCGCATGTCCAAGTACTGGTTGCCATGGCTGGTCGGCATGCCGGCCGAGACGGCCACGGCCATGTGCAGCATGATGTTTGGCGGCGTGCTGGAGCAGTTCCCCAAGCTGCGGGTCTGCTTTGCGCACGGCGGCGGCTCGTTTCCGTTCACCATCGGGCGCATCGAGCACGGCTTCAACGTGCGGCCGGACCTGTGCGCCACGAACAACCCGCACACGCCGCGCAAGTACCTCGGCCAGGTCTACACCGACTCGCTGGTGCACGACCCCAGCGCGCTCGCCTTCCTCGTGCAGACGATGGGCGAGAGTCGCGTGTGCCTCGGCACCGACTACCCGTTCCCGCTGGGCGAACACCACCCAGGCAAGCTGATCGAGTCAATGTCGGACATGAGCGGCGAGCTCAAAGACAAGCTGCTCTCCGGCAACGCTGTGGAGTTTCTCAACCTCGACCCCAGCAAGTACCAACGACACGAAGCGTCTAAAGAACCCGCAGCAGCGGCAGAAGCAACAGTGGCCGCCACATCAGCAGCAGTGGAACCGCAAGCCAAAGTTGCGCGTGCCAGCTAATTGGGCCACGCTCGCTGCACCAATACCAGTTCTTGCGGCATGCATGTCCCAAATAGGTCATGCTTCCATGTGTCCTAACAGTAATAGAGCCCGCCGTTGTCATCGGCCATTTGAATAGTCACCGAGATGCCAATGGCGTGGTCACCACGGTTACTGAGCTGCATGTACCAACAGCCTAGTAACCATAGTTGCTGAGTTTGTTAGATCGCCTAACCTTTGTAGTCTGTAGAAATCTCCAACCTTGAGCTCTTCAGCTTGCTCATATTTTCGTCAAAGCTTTTTTTTTTTTTTTTTCAAAGGATCCCGTCCTGTTCCAACCTTGGCTCTGTGTCTAGATTGTTCCGTGTGTGCTTGTCACGGCGGTGGAGTCGCGATCTGTGCCGTGTGCTGAAGTCAGCGGCCTTCCCGCACGCAACCGCCACCAGCATTTGTCTGCCGTTTGATATGTTCAGTGCCTCGTCCGCCTTCTGTGATTCACTATCAGCCTCTTGAAGACATTCACTGTTGTGTATGCTCAGACCTTGAAGTCAGTCGTTTTCGGTTCTGCTTGTGGCACTCTTCATTTTGCTATCAATCCTGTTTTTTTCTTTCTTTTCAGTTTTAGTACCAGGTGTAATTATTTTAATTTACTGTGATTACACACATTACCTAACCCTCGAGTTCTGCTCCATGACATCCAGTTATATTCGGAATTTTTTAATATAATATTGCTTCATGAAACACATGCGCTCTTCTATTCTTCATCAACAGTAGCTCATTTTTGTCGTTTTATCGCTGTCTGCTCTTTCTATTGAAGTGTGTGCGTGCGTACGTGTGTGCGTGTGCTTCTGTTGGCTTCCTTCGCGCGCAGTTTTGTTTGAAATTGTGAGTGCCGATCGTTAGGGTGCACTATCCTATGTGTGTGATGGTCAGTCGGTCTGTTCAGGGTGTCAGCATGCGCGTGGTGCAAATCCCTGGTTTCGTGCTGCACTGGGTTATGTGGTGTCCATGTTGTCAGAAGGCCTTCCCTATGCTTGGCGGTATCACCATTGATTTACATTGATGTCTTATTTGAAGGATTCTCCTAAATCAAATGGGTGCCTATCAAAAGGAGTCGAAAGCATCGGTGACGCCCCTTACTTGCAATGGAGCATCTCTTGGTTTGTTTTCTTGTGTCGGTTTTGGTGTCCATGAGAGAGAGAGTGACGTATTCCTTTGTCTTAGTGCAGTGGTACTGTCAGTCTGTGTGAGTCATCACTAGTAATCATGGTATTACTGTCTATAACCAGATCTGGGCGACTGCTCATTGTTGCAGCTGTCAGCAATTGTTGGCGCCTTCCCTTGTCCAGCGGTGACCATGGTGACATGCATTCGAAAGCTGAATCAGTGAATGTGCTTGCATGCATGCATATCTGGATTATTGGCATGTAATATTGCTAGACTCAGGCTGGCATGTACAATGACTATGTACATGTCATGACTGCATTTCTGTCAACAAGCCGGATAGCTTATTACAATAGTTACTCTTGCTGACATGCAGACGATGATGCTGTGCCCATGCTTGCATGATCTGAGCATTGGACTTGCATCAGAGAGTAGTAAAATGCCATAATTTTACTACTAGATGGCTTGCAGTATGCCTGGGCTGTATAGCCTACTATAGGTCATAGATCATGCATTGCATCCATGCCAGAATTATTTAATGGCAGCATTAATTTTGACTCTTGAGCCAGTCGAGGTGTGACAATAATATGAGGCATCACAACTGCTGTTGCTTGCCACTACGTAGTCCATATTACCA
>NC_088645.1:24391346-24423846 GCF_964019385.1 Sycon ciliatum | reverse complement strand
GAAAATGCTAGACTAGAGAGTAGAGGGTCCGGGGCGCGACCTCCATCTGCGCTACAGTGCCGTGTTTTAGCGAGCTTTAAAACTCGGAAACCTGTACTAAAACTTCAGTAAGAGTACGGAATACACCGCGATGGCACACCCATGCCATGGACATGTACACGAACAGATGAAACTGTCTGTACAGATAGCATGGCCAAGACTTCACCTGTACAGGATTCGGGTGGGCAAATGCATTGAGGTATGATTTCGCAATGCGGGGAAGAGAAGTGCTTGGCGTTCGCTGCAGCCGCTTACCTGTGTCATCTTCTCACGGTTGGCCTTGGGGTTGAGGGGAGCCTCTGTCAGGAGGACGGGGTGCTCCTCGGGGGCAACGCGAAGCTCGTTGTAGAAGGTGTGATGCCAGATCTACGCACGACCAGGAGAGAAAAGAAGAATGGCGTCAGAGGAGCACAAGATCATACATACACACACACACACCCACACACACACACGCACGCATACACGCACGCACACACACACACACACACACACACAGTAGACAAGAGAAGCGTTTCGCACAGCAACGGAAATACACAATAACATGCACAGCTAGAATGTGTTGAGATCGGGGAATCATTCGTCAGGCCACGATTGTCTATTCCAAGTGAATATCATTCTGCAAAGTAGGAAACATAGTTAGAAATCTGGACATTTTTTGCTGGCTAAAGATGCTGCTAAAACAGTGCTTCGAGCAGGACGGAGACAAGTCGGCTTACCTTCTCCATGTCGTCCCAGTTGGTGACGATACCGTGCTCAATGGGGTACTTGAGCGTCAGGATACCTCTCTTGGACTGAGCCTCGTCTCCGACGTAGCTGTCCTTCTGGCCCATACCGACCATCACACCTTGATGGCGGGGACGGCCGACGATGGAGGGGAAGACGGCACGGGGTGCGTCATCACCGGCGAAACCGGCTTTGCACATACCGGAGCCATTGTCTACGACAAGAGCGGCAACATCATCGTCACACATTTTGGCGGTAGTTGTGGGGAGAAGAAGCTTCTACGAAGAACAAGAAGAAACGCGTGATCGTTGGTCTTGAGACACAGATCAAGTGAGGGTGCTTGGCCAAGCTGCGCTTAGTATAAGCCCATCCTACTTGCCGGCAGGACAGCGCACATTGCTCGTCTCTGCCCAGCAGTCTATCCAAGTCTGTCTGTCTCTGCGTCGCCGTCTGCGTCTGCGCAGAGCTACACTGCCAATCGGCCCATGCCATATGCCCAGTCAGCAACTTGTAGGACGTGTGTGTGCATGCGCATCGCGCACTGGCGACGGGCGACCAGAAATCAGCCAATGGCATGCTGGGGGCGAAAATACGCCCATATTTGGTGCGATTTCTTTCGCTGGCCAGTATAACCAGTATGGGGCGGAGTACATGCTGAGACGCCGAGTTGAGCACGAGGACTATTCTGATTGGCCGAGTCTGACATTCTCCAATACCGTTCCGAGAACCTCTGACGAAGCTGTCTTGTTAGCCTCGTGCCAGTTTTTTCGTCCCGAAATCGGACAGTTGAAGTGTCGTGAAAATCCCCGTCTACTGCTTACTAGCAAGCAATGCTAGAGTCTAGACCTACAGCATCGTGCTCTGGAGCGTCTGCTTCCACTAGGGAAATATTCATTAGGTCCTACCCCCCTCGCACGGCAATTGCCTTTTATGGCAGATGCCTTGGTGGTGTGCACGTGCAGTGGACAAGCTGCAGCATCACGAACTGTAGCTGAGTGTAGGCGGTGCACCTGTCGATGGTGTCCTACAAACGAGAATGGCTGATGCACAGCAAGTAATTATTTTTTGCAGTGTTGCTGAGTCTGTGATTTCAACAAGGCAACATGTCACTCACGGATCAGCTGTGCTAGTGAGCTCGGTTGTCGTTCACTTTCAGTCCCTCGCTCATTATCCAGTGTGCCTGCCTGCGTGCTAAATGCTCAGAGCCCGTCACAACGCCACGACAGGTCGAGAGATAGCGCACTATGTACACGTAAAGGTCGTTGTGTGTGTGTGTGTGTGTGCGGATGGTCTGAAAATCGCACAAACCCACCTGCCGGCAACCTCTCTCGCGTGCACTGTACTTGCAGACGTCCGTGATCGACAGGTGATCGGTGGGGTTTGCCTTTATCCTCGCAGGCGGGTGCGGTGGCAGGCCACACGAAGTGTGTAGGAAGCCAGACATCGTCGTCGGACAGTTGCCGCTTGCATGGAAGCTAGCGGCCCAGGCCGCAGACAGGCCCAGGACATAGCAGAGCAGGCGAACATCATGGTGGCGTTGACCGTTCGGCCCCACCACGCCACGCTACTGCAGATTCAGTCGGCCCACATTTCAGGCCTGGCCTTTCCGCGATACAGGCGCTGTGCTGGAAGCGGACCGACCTCTTTACTTCTGGCAAGTCGCGCATGGTGGACACACGAATCCATTCGGTGAAGCACACTTTCCAGGCTTCTCTCTGATCGCCCCCTGGTTGGTCGGTTTATAAACCAACGTGTCGACACAGCTAGATAGTGCCGCCGTGACAGGTTTGAGTCGATCGTGCTCTCTCTCTCTCTGTCCGTCTCTCTTCTAGCAGCTCCGGCGAGGAAAAGCTACAAATTTTTATTCTAGTGTTGTTGCGCGAGTGAGCGAACGATCACCAGCAAAATGGCCACCGGATTCAATGAGACCCTACAGTGGACAATGGGCCTGATCAACGCGTCAGGCAAGTATCTGACGGCCGAAACGTTCGGCTTCAAGATCACCGCCAACGGCGCTAACATGAAGGTGAAGCAGATCTGGACGCTGGAGACGAAATCCGGCGACGACCAGTTCGTGTACCTGCGCAGCCCGCACAAGCGATACCTGTCCGCCAACGAGAAGGGCGAGGTGTCCGCCTCGTCGGAGGAGATGAACGAGAACGAGCGCTTCATCTTCCTGCCCCAGGCGGACGGTCGGTGCGCCCTGAAGAGCCCCCATGGCTACTATTTCGGCGGTTCCGGCGACCAGCTGTCCTGCTTCACGAAGACGATCAGCGAGACGGAACTGTGGACCGTGCACTTGTCGATGCACCCGCAGATCAACCTCCGCAACGTGCAGCGCAAGTGCTACGCGCACTTGGTCGGCGACGAGCTGCACGTGGACGAGGAGGTGCCGTGGGGCGCCGACGCCATGTTGACGCTGGAGTTCGTGCGCGACTCAGGCCGTTATCGCCTGCTGGCCAGCAACAACAAGTACCTGACCTGTGGTGGGCAGCTGACTGAGGATGCTAGCAAGCCTGAGACCTGCTTCCAGCTGGAGTTCCATGGCAGCACGATTGCATTCAAGGACTGCAACGGCAAGTACCTGGCTGGCGTGGGCAGCAAGGGAACGCTGCAGTCGCGTCGCGACGTCGTCGACAAGGACGAGCGCTTTGTGCTGGAGGACAGCCACCCGCAGGCCACCATCATCGCCGCGAACGGCCGGGCGGCGTCCATTACGCGCGGCACGGAGGTGGCGGCGTCGATGAGTGAGGACGAAGTCGGCGACAAGGAGACGTTCCAGTTCGAGATCAACAAGGAGACGAACAAGTGGTCGGTGCGCGCCAGCTCCAAGAACTACTGGACGGCGGCCGGCGCCACCATCCAGGCCACGGCGGCACAGCGCGACGACGCCTGCTGGTATGACGTCAAGTGGGACGGCCAGTACATCATGCTCCAGACGTGCAGCGGCAAGTTCGTCACCATGAAGCCGAACGGCACGCTGGCCACGAACGGCGAGGACGGCGACGACCCCAAGTGCCGCTTCATCTTCACGCTCATCAACCGGCCCATCCTGGTCCTGCGCGGCGAGTACGGCTTCATCCAGCCAAAGTCGGGCAAGTCGGGCAGGTACGACTGCAACCGCTCCGGCTACGAGGTGCTGAAGATGTCGGCGACGCGCGGCGTGTACACGCTGGTCGGTGCCAACGGCAAGCCGTGGGGCATGGACGAGGCGACAAAGTCCTTCAGTGCCGACGGTGACGCCGACTTCAACGTGAGCCTGGAGCTGGTGAGGCACACGCGCATGCTCATCAAGTGCCCCAACGGCAGCTACCTCCGCGGCGAGAGCAACGGCCTGCTCGGCGCCACTGGCGCGGGGCTCGACAAGGAGACCCTCTGGGAGTACTAAGCCGTGGCACAACTGGCAGTGGCTGCGTCTGCACGACACGATCCACGGTCACAATGCAGCAACTACAACAACCACAACAACAACAACAACACCTCGCCCCATTGGCATTGGCACGCTGTCCCACCGTGCTCTGGCTGCCTGGCTGGCTGGCAGCGCTGTGTGAACATGACAATTCGTTCCGACTAGAGGTACCCCGCGCTGCGCTGTGCCCCCTGTTCGTAGCTTCTAGGCACCATCTTCTGCGGTCTAGCAGGCGTGCTTGTGCATACTATTCTGTTTTTTTCTTTTCTGCGGGTAGCTTGTAGTTCGAGCTCTGCCTCTGTCTTCGTAGTGGTGTGCCTTTACTTCATACCAATCGCAGCTAGAACTCGTTAGGTCTCCGGTTTTCTCTTCGCTATATCCCTCTATTTAGCGCCTTTCCACAGGCCCACAATGACCTAAAAAATTCCGCTAGGATTAAACTTCGCAATTTAAATCTATTTGGTGTGGCCGCTTCCTGGTTGTTTCGTCCTATTGATGTTTTCTTTTTGAAAA
Organism: Sycon ciliatum; assembly: GCF_964019385.1. Lineage (NCBI taxonomy): Eukaryota > Metazoa > Porifera > Calcarea > Leucosolenida > Sycettidae > Sycon > Sycon ciliatum. The sequence continues at coordinate 24,419,162 of NC_088645.1, read as the reverse complement.
TGATCCACTGAGGAAACTCACTATTATTATACTAAGCAGTTTTCGAAGCTACTGGAATGTTGTGCTGTGACCAATGAGCACCCTGCTTGGGTTGAGCACCAAGGCTCTGGTGTCTGTGTGTGGGTGGGTGCGTGTGTGTAATGGCTAGACGGAGTGATCCATGCCACGTTCTGGTTACTGGCGTGATTGGTACCACAGGCTTTCCTTCTAGTGCTCTGCTGCTTCCGTATTCGCCGCAGGAATGGGAATTGTTGGCTGTGGGTGACGATGTCTTTGATTGGCAGATTGAGTTGTGATTTTTTCACATACTGTATAAGCCCTTGTATAGCAGAGAGGGCATCATTACCTCTCCCTGTAAGCCTTTTCCGTCACGTGATAGACTTCAAGTACATGTACTAGTACTAAGTAGTAGGTCCACAAAGTCTGGGCATAGTATCCTGGGAGATATTGTATTGAGAACGTTTACATCGTGTATAAACAGTGTCAACGCCATGTACTGACAGTGGACAATTGCCAGCCTGGACTATCACAGTGTGCCTTCCTAGCTTTTGATTGCAGTCTGTATTGTTGTAGCGGTTCAAAGGCTACAATAGGTGTAAAGACGTGTAAGTGAGAGTTCAGATTGTATTCTTTTCGAGTCACGGTGCCAAGTGTGTACAACACCGTCAACAAGTGCACCCCATCCCATGGCCCAGTTGTTTTTCTTGAATTCATGTCACCCTGTACTGGAGGAGATGAAACGGAACTGCACACTTCTTCAAGTAAGTTCTTGTGAGGAGTCAGTAAAAGTGGTGTATCTTCCACTCACGGTTACTGGCCGATGGTAAGTGAGTACTACATGTTGCAGACGCACGTTCACTTCCATGAACACTGATATCAATGCATTCATTGGTTTGAGCGAAAGATGCAAATGGGAAAAGTCTGATGAAAGAAAGTGACTGCTATCACCAGGACTCGAACCAGGGACATTCGCTTGAGAGTTGAGGCCAGCGATGCTCTACTGCCTCTAGGTCTAACCACTGAGCTATGCCTATGGTGTAGCTGTCATCCCATGGACTTGTCATGTCCATGAATGCACTAATGGCCCAGCAGAGACCGTTCATCAATGTCAACTATCAATGTATTAATTAAAAAAGAGATGGCCTCCCTGCATCATGCATCAATGCCACATTGTTGATGTGGGAGGAGTCTTGCGGCACAATAACTTGGCGGTTACACAGCTGAGGGTTTGCTGCAGTGTGTTTTGAAATGGCAATAACCCGCGTGGGATCACCTTCATTGTCGGTCCAGGAGACGCCTATTATAATCTGCACCATTTTGTGATCATTATCAGCGACTGCAGTTCCAGCAGATACACGTATGATTGTACCCCCAGTGGGGCCCATGAATGATGCTATTCGTGTGTCTATAGAAAAGCACCCGCCACGAAGACAGACTAGACTGCATCAATGAGCTGCTAGTACATGGACATGTGTATACCGTTGCATCAGTGCAACAACATATCTCACAGCAATCACAAGCCCCCCAGCGACCTGCACTATTTCTGGCCCAGTCTATTATAATAATTATTATCTTCAGCCTGAGGTCTTCACTTGGTGTGGTGATTTTGTGGCTGGGTCAGTAAAGTGGAACAGTCTGAAGTACTGCGGTGCTGGCTCCTGTCACTATATGTAGCTGGCCATCGACTCCATGCTAAGAATTGAAATCAAGGAAACAAACCAAAGAGATACAAGTACGGATGCAGAATAGGAGGGTGCGGTAGAAGTAGGGGGGGGGGGGGTATGTACTCTTGCTGTTACCCACAGCGGTGAATGATATACCAGTGTTTTAGTTTTACCACTGAATGGCTGTGAACTCTGCAGCAGTCATCGCGTAGGTGCGATGCTCGCTACGTCCAGACAGCGCTACCGAATAAGGGCGTCCTGTAGTCCGCAAGTGAGGAATGTTGTTCCTGCTTTCGGTGTTTTTGTGATGTGATACAAACCACCACCCGATCAAGAGTTCGTATTTGCACCAGTTACCGCTCGGTGGCAACAGCAGATATACACGTACAAGTCATGTACATGTGCTGGCCTGGGTCATTGCTGCTTCATTATGTAACCTAGCGACATCAGCACTCACAGTTTGGTGCAAGCCCCTCCTCACATGTCTAAACATGCGGTCACAGTGTGTCGCCATTGTGATTGACATGGAGAGCTAGGGAGACACCCTGGTGAGTTTAGGCCGACCACTGACACTGACACTGTACTGGCACTACAAGTAGTACATGTAGTAGTACAGCTGGTATCACTACTATCAGTACCAATGCACATAACAGGTGACTGGTGAGGCTGGGCGCCCAAGTGGGCAGACACTGACACAGTATCTAGCTCCAAAACTACAGTCATTGTTGTGAGATTATCAGAATCAGCTGCCGGAGTTGAAAAGGCACGACAGCAGGAAAGTGACATGTGTTCATGCACTTGTACTTATACTTGGCCTTCGCCAAAGTCCAAGGGCAGTTTGTGGCACGACACCAGTGTGATTGTTGAAGTTTTTTGGCTGATTTGCTTGCCATACGAACAAACAACGAGATTGAAATATTCTGACACCTTCCGATCGTACTTCCACCTGCACCGCATTCAGATATCCTCACACAGCCACAGGTTGCATTTCAGCTCGCGAGCCAGTCCCGGTGGTGCTACATGTAACTGTCCGTCACTAGTTGAACACTCCATTTGAAGTCCCGTTCAGGCGACAAGAATTCTCCAGGTACATGTAGTTCAGGGTATAACGTTAGCCCGTTTGTGCTGGCCACCTGCTTCCAGGTGTTGATTTGCTCCGTTTCAGGCTAGGCTTTGTTCCATCGTTCTTCTTGGGGGTTAGGCATGGGGAAGTAGCCATGTTACTGTAGGGGCTTGAGCTCGCCTTTCGGCACCGTCTCTAGTGGTGGTACCATCCATCCATACAATCATGTACATGACGTAGATGGCCAAATCGCAGTGAAGATCCCTCTGTTTGGCTCCGTGTACACCGGAAAGAGGTGCAGACATAGCGGTCGCAAAGCACAATAGGGTTTCAGTAGCCTGTAGTAGTGTAGAAGATAGAAACTGAGCCACAGCCACAACATTTTTAAATAGTGGAGCGGCTTCACTTCAGAAGTTCAGCGACGCACAGTGTAAACAGTGACAGTGGAACACCATCTCGAGAACGAACACACATGCTTTGGCGGCAACTCTACAACATGTAAAGCCCTTGGCGGGTACTGCTGGGCAGAACTTGGTAACACGTAGTAGCTGCCAGAACATCAGCGAACGTGGTACTTTCCTGGTATAATTCAGGCATGTGTACTGACTGGCGTGGAAGAGGATGAGTTGGGAACTGTCCCACATGGCGCATGTACATGTAGATTGTAGTACTTTCTGGTGTTATAACTTTTCAGGACCATCCGCCAGGGGATAAAGAGTCTGAGTCTGAGATTGGCGAGACTTTTATGATTTTATCCTAGTCATCATATACATGTACATGTACATGCATCAGCCACTGTTCTGCGATCGTTTGTAGTTGTACTTGACCAGTGCCAGTGGGAATCAAGAGACATTTTAGGGAAGGACCAGCTAAGCATTCAACAACCTCACTAGAATGCATGCCGCGCATCAAAACTGTGTCCCCGACCGACACATGTTTGTTGTTTTCGCCTCCCCCCCCCCCCCCCCCCTGCAGCTCAGCAGCACTGTCCCGCCACAAAATAACACAACGTGCTATGCATGCTGTCGAAGGGAAAGTGTCGACCATGCGGCATTGCGTAATTGGGTATGAATTGCATCGCTCCTGCAGTCCTGGGGTGACGCGCACAAAGATTGGTACAGTCAAATCTGCCGTTAGCGACCTCTGCTGTAGGCGACCATCTACCGTTAGCGACCGATTTTCCGTGCACCGACGGTTTCACATACAAACTGATCTGTCCAGAGCGACCATCTGCTGTGCGCGACCAGCGACCGCGATTTCATGCACGGTGGCTGCATTCAAATCTGCTGTAAGCGACCGCGACCCAGGTTCAGTAAGGTGCGAAAATGTACTTACCAGTGCGCTGTCAACTGCAAAGTGTGAAAATGCGCTGTCTTGCAAGTGCGATCACTGGCGCCTGGCCTGTACTCAGGCTGTGCTGTAGCTCTCAAGTCCAGGCAGTGTCGTGACCGTCACTGTCGATCTACTAGTACTGCCGTGTCGCATCCGCGTACTATACGGGTATGGTCGTCGTTGAATATCCAATAAAATGATATTAAAAATCACATTATTCTCGTCGATTTGAGTACATGGAAGCATATACCTGGTATGCCGGATTTACCATACATCTGTCGTAAGAGACCATCTGCCGTAAGCGTCGCTTTTTCTTGCACCAAGGGGCGGTCGCTTACGACAGATTTGACTGTAGCTGCAGTTTAAAAGTTTAAGTGTGGCTGGCTCGGTCGAGTTTAGGAATGATCCCTCCCGTCCTCCGATCGAAGAGGTCCGTCCGTGGCCGCGTTTGGCGATCAAGTCTTCTTCATACAAGTAGGCACACACGATAAAGTGCAACACTCCGTGCACTGTACTGTTGCCGTGCACATAGACCAAAAGTAAAACAACCGCAATGATTATACTGGAGTGGAGACTATCACCAAATAATTTCAGTCAGTGTCACTTGAGAAAAGAAAGGCTGGCTTGGACGAGTACAGCCATCGCTGAGGACTGAGACACCGTTAACCACTGCCGTCAACTAACGAGATGTACTGATTGCGCATCTCCTAGACATCGAGTCTGACCTCTTTCTTTTATGAGATCCACCAGGCACCCTGAGCTGCACCAATGAGTGAAAGAATCGAAAAACATTCTGGACTTGAAGGTCCAAACAGCTAGTATTAGTGAGGTTTTGCATTCCGAAATTCGGCAAAAAGATTCGGCACGCGGGAGCGAGGTCGAAAATGTACACGAAGATTCGGCATGTTTGTGCGAAAATTCGACATTTTGATGTTCGACACATGACCGAAGAACGCCGAACCGAAATTCGGAATGCAAAACCTCACTATTAAAGTACCTGTCCGGAGATTCAGATTGCTCGGAGTAGAGTTGGTGACGTGGCTGTATTATGTGCCGTCGAAGATACAAAAGTACCTCGTCTACTACAGTCTACAATGTAGTGCTGGCAACTGAAATCCGACCACCTGAGCGGTGCGCTCACATCGCAAAGACCGAACACGGGATGGTAAAACTACGAAACAGAGACCGCTGGAATGTGAACCCACCGCTCAGGGGGTCGGATTTCAGTTTCCAGCACTATAATTATGTCGTGGGCACATGGCTCATCATTAAAATTAAATTTTGCAAAAGTGCCAGGGTTCAAGAATCTCTACGGTCAAGCCCGATCATCACCGAAGCAAGCCACTTGATGTCTGTTCGTGGATTGTCCACTGGACAATCCACGAACAGATACATCGACGATTTTGCCCGCCAGTCGCCATTGCACCTCTTCGTGAATCGCCGCTGAGTGCTGTTTTGCGCAGCGTCGCCATCGAGCTGCAGCCGCCGGAGCCAATCATTGTCAAGCCAGCGCAGCAAGTCCTGTTGATGATTCGTATACACGGGCCATCAGTCTCTCCGCTTGAGCTTCAAGTGCCCAGTACATCTTTCGACACCCTCCGGCAGTCGTGTGTACAGCCGAACAATAGGAGATACTGAGAGAGACAGGGAACCTGCACTTACGCCAGCGTCCTAGGATACAAAGCCTAAGGGCCTAGGGAGTAGGGTTGAAGGTCCGGGACGTACATCTGCACCCAGTGACTCGCTGAGTAGCCGATGGTCCTTGGGTTGTGTGAATGGGAAAACGTGTTCTCAAGAGCAACCATCAAGTCACAAGTGCACCTACTAGGCCAGCATGCAGCGCAGTTGCAGGACTTTCATTCTTATCTGCAGTGGACCATGGTTGACTGCTCAGATCATGGAATACCTGTCAAAACTGGACGAAATGCACTCAAGTCTTCATCGTCACCCACCGACATGGCACCGGTGCATCCTGTTCCACACAGCCATGGACACATAAGGTACGGGTTTCCCCGGCCCAAAACTAGACTAGAGAGAGAGCGATCGAGAGGAGAGGAACAACACTCCTTGACCTCCATACTCCCTGTCACAAAAACTGCGACTTGAGCTCGTACATGTGCAGGCGTCGACGGATCGAGATGTCACCTATCGTCGATCCGGCCAGATGCAGTCAACCGACCGTGGTCAACACCATGCCATCGAGTACACAATGATTGTAGTACCGGCACTACACCCTGCTCAACACAATCAACCAAACCTCTCGCAGCAGCGGTGGCGGGGACAATCCGCACGACCCCAGACAAGCGATGCCCAGCTGTACTGTAGGCTTCGACAGCCTGTGTGTGCGTGTGACCGCAGATGATCCTCCCCCTCACACTACTAGTACTAGTCACAGACTCCCACCGACACTGGCGACAGCCTCATTATTCGCCTGGCGTGTTCCCGAAACATGAACATCGGTTCGAAGTGAGGAGAAAACAGAACTTCAGAAGCCTACAACAATAACCCCAGTACAGCTAGTGTGTTATTTTTAGCTTTAGGACAATCGTCCCTGAACTACGACTGAGACTGTAAAAATCCTAATGATTGTAGAGAGTAGGAATAATAATGAGTGGGTGTTGTGCGGATAGGATCTCGAGAATAGATCACCGACCGTCCGTGCACTGAGTCTGTGTCATGATAGTTTTTTGATAGTCCACATCTATTGTGCATTCACAGCGACACAGTCATATTCATAGCTGTACTCTGTAGAGTGTAGTCTAGTGTAGATCTACTGACACAGTCCCAGGTTTTCTTATTTTTCTGACACCTGGGAACCGATCCTAGCCCTAGCCTCCGGATCCTAGGCCCTGGCCAGGGAGTCGTAAAAGCCCGGGAGAGGACACGGGATGCGCGCACGCGGACGATGTTTGCCTCGGCCAGAAAGTGAAGCACGCTAGGCCGGCGCGGCCGGATCTGCTCGATCCACGGCGCTGTGCTTGTCTTCAGGGCAGGGAGTCCTAAAATACCAATATTTTACAACTCGTTGTTGACACCATTATCCGAAACTGGTGGCGAAGGAAGGATAAACATGATTGTATGTCTGTCAGACTCAGTACAGGGGTGGGGAGTTGAGTGTGTGTGTGTGTGTGTGTGTGGGGGGGGGGGGGGAGGCGTGTGTATGTGCACATGTGCTTGTACTTTTGTGTGTGTTTGTACAGTGTTTGTGTGTGTGCTTGTGTGTGTGCGCGCGAACGTGTGTGTGCATTTTTGTGCACAATTCCGTTATGAAGTACAAATGATAGGTTTACCTTTTGTACACTCGCCAAGACTTCCGTTTCCTAAACGGCTCAAGTCACCGCGTACTCAGTATACGAGTAGAAAAGTGTTGAAATTATCAAGATTTATAAATAACGACCTGCAACCATGTACAATATAGATAGATAGGGAACACACATTGATTGTTTTTAAAAGAATCCAGGCATTATCATGAATCATGGAACGAGTGCGTAATAATGCTCTATGTTGCGTTTTGACGATGCTGAAGGAAGGGAGCCGTCGCGATTTACTCACAACACACGCACAGAAGTCCACTCGACTGCAATTTCTGACACAAATTCATAAATCCACGAGTACGCCGAGGAAGCTCAGCGGATCTCCACAAGAACTTTCGCCCATCACCTGCAATGGAATATGGGCTGTATGATACGACCAGTGGTTAACACGGGAAGTGGCGTCATTTTCCACAAATCTCGTTTCATTCACAGCCATTTGACTGCAATTCAGTGCAATTTCTGCCGCAAATTCAACTCCACGAGTACGAGGAAGCTCAGCGGATCTCAACACGAACGTTCGCCCATCACCTGCAATGGAATATGGGCTGTATGCTACGACCAGCGGCTAACACGGGAAGTGGCGTCATTTTCCACAAATCTCGTTTCATTCACAACCATTTGACTGCAATTCAGTGCAATTTCTGCCACAAATTCAACTCCACGAGTACGAGGAAACTCAGCGGATCTCAACACGAACGTTGGCCCATCACCTGCAATGGAATATGGGCTGTATGCTACGACCAGCGGCTAACACGGGAAGTGGCGTCATTTTCCACAAATCTCGTTTCATTCACAACCATTTGACTGCAATTCAGTGCAATTTCTGCCACAAATTCAACTCCACGAGTACGAGGAAACTCAGCGGATCTCAACACGAACGTTGGCCCATCACCTGCAATGGAATATGGGCTGTATGCTACGACCAGCGGCTAACACGGGAAGTGGCGTCATTTTCCACAAATCTCGTTTCATTCACAACCATTTGACTGCAATTCAGTGCAATTTCTGCCACAAATTCAACTCCACGAGTACGAGGAAACTCAGCGGATCTCAACACGAACGTTGGCCCATCACCTGCAATGGAATATGGGCTGTATGATACGACCAGCGGCTAACACGGGAAGTGGCGTCATTTTCCACAAATCTCATTTCGTTCACCCCAACTCAAATAAAAGTGAAGTACAATTAGGGATTTGTCTTGCATTTCCATCGCCTCAGAATAAATTAACTTCGATAAACTGAGAGAGAATGAGTGAGGCAGCTGGAAGATGAGGATGAAAATAGAGATCAGAAGACTCGACGGAGCAATCGTCTCCGTGCTCTAAGAGAAATCGGAGAATGTCCCAATTAGTATTTCAAGAAGACATCACAATTTTCGAAAATAATAATTTCCTTGCCTCGCAACACCGTTCCCTGGCAGCGTTCCCCGGCAGCGCGAGGCAAAGATGTTTTCTGGGAATGTGTGCCGTGTCCTCTCCCGGGCTTTTACGACTCCCTGGCCCTGGCCATACAAAGTCAGTACAGCGTTGGTACCTCTCCACCGAGGCTGAGCCCAGGCACACTGGAATACAGTCATGTACGTGTTGCGTGCAGACGGTGATGGACTTGTACTGTCTACACTGTCTGTACTCTCTACTGTAGACTGTGTATGCAGCTTGCTAGCGTGATCCGTGCACGATATCTGTGCGAGTCTGTGCGTGCGAGTGTGACTGTGAGAGGCACGGTAACGACGCGCAACAAACGCCAGCACTTCTTTTTGAGCCTCCCTCACTGTGACAGCCAGCTGTGGGAGATTGAAGAATCGTCGTGACCTTGCGGTACCTTTCGAAACTGTTACTTACAACCTCCGCAAGTGGAATACTAACTAGTAATCGCGTTGACCCAGTCTTTGGCGCTACTCCGATTACCTGAAACGACCAAGAAAACGGTAAGTTCCTAGCAATACCGTAATTGTCTCTTTGCATTTTCTATTGGATCCACTTGGCGATGACGATGTTGGTGTTGTCGTTACGATTGCGACATGCAACGTCCCGATCGTAGAACTAGCTGCATGTCAGTGTCCTTTTCAGTGGTTGTGCGTGTGCTCGTGTGCGTGTGTACGCGCACGCGTCTATCGTTGAATGTGTTACTGGTTATCGCCTCGATTACGATGTGAGACACCCTCACCTCTAGACGCCGGGGCAAACGCGAAACTCGAGAGCTCTTCAGTTCAGAAAATAATTAGGCTAGCACTAGTAGCACTAGCAGCAGGTAGCTGGTCATGTTTTGTCGATAAACATTTTTGCAGATCCAGAATAGGGACTGTATGTATATGTACCGTTGTACGATCGGCGGAGGAGGAAGGTTTCGTAGGAACGACAGTTACATGCACCTCTGGCGTCCGCGAGTGGTGGCGTTCTGCCACTGGAGATCGTTGCCACGTTGGTGAACGTTGGCCAGCGGCACGGATGTGCGGCTTTGCGAAGTGAATAATAATATTATAATGTTGTGCTAAAGCTGGTATTCTTGAAGCGCTGCGCGAGCACGATGGATTAGACGATGTCAAGGCTCAAAATGCGACTGACCATGGACGGGAGGGCTCGCTAAGATTTGATTTCTTTTGAGATCATAGCAGGATCCTATTATTTGCCTGGCCTGACAGAAGGTCGATGGGCTGGTCGTTGAAACGTGGTCAGTGCGCTGCTGCTCAGTGCTCCTTGCATGCCATCAGATCCTTCCGAAGTACCATTCCAGATACAGTGTATCTAGTAATATCCAGCAGAAGTGAGCGAAAAAGAAGGCCAGCGCTCCGGGTCAGAAAGAATACACACACACGTATTCACCGGTAGTGTGAATGGAAACGCCGCTAGAAAACTAGACACGATAAAACAGTCGCACACGGTTTGCGTGTGTCCTACATTGACGAGCAGCGGAACAGCTGGTGACCGCGTCCTTCACATGACAGTGCAGTGGAGGCTTCCTTCCGCTCCGTGAGTTCCTGAATGCATGCATGCACTCGACTTAAAAACTCGACTTGAGCTTGATAAACACCACGACATGGCTGAACTATGCCATGGATAGTTCAAGCTTGAGTCAAACTCAAAGTAACGTTAGACGATGACATAGAGACTTCGACTTAGTCTCAGGTGCTGATTTGTTGTGATATCATGCACAGAGCTGGCAACCAACTGGGTCTGTTTTGGGTACTGCGATTTATGATTTTCCGTATTTTGCAGCTATTTTTGCATATTGCCAATGTACTGCAGTGTGCATTGCTTGCGCTGTTCGTCATTTTGTGAGAGCTTGGACAATCCACTTGTCCAGGCAAGAAGGCAGCAATGCCTGTTCCATTCTGGCGAAGTAAAATAAAATATACCAACCAACCAACCATTGTCACGGTTTTTCGCATTCGCAGGCATGTTGGTGGTTTGTTTTACTGGTGCAAAACATGTGTGACTTGTACGGCAGAACGTGATTTTTGTGCTTGCATGTAGTCGAAGCATAGCATGCACTCGCTTTGGCACGGGGATATTTTATCGCCGCAGCTTTAGCTTGCCATATTTCTACATAGCTGATCGATCCTCTTCGAATTTCCCTACCATTTTTGCTCCAATTCTGTAGTGCGGACGAAGGAGTGATTTTCTGTACACATACGCCAAAACCTGAAGGTTTGCAACACTGTATGCATGCAGAAACGCATGCTGTAACACTGCAAGAGCGCAGCATGCACCGCAACCCCCCCCCCCCCGTCTCGCGAGAGCGCCCCCACCTTGAATTTACAGCCAGGGAAAGGAGAAACGTACGGCAGAGTGCAACAAAGTTTGTACGGTGTGAGAAACTAAGTATACTAAGGTCACACTTAGCAGGTTTTTGTGTGGAGCTTGGGTCCGCTTGTATTGATGGTAAATCGAGTAGAGATGGACTAGACTGCACAACGTAAAATGGTTCTATAAGGTTCAAGTCGTATGACCTACAGACAGGACACCACCTCCACAATGCGACCACGAAAGAACGAGATGGTGGGGCGCTCTCGCCGTACTTCACGTACATGTTACTTGGCTGTTGCCAACTTGCCATGATGCTTTAGATACGGTCACATTACAATCACATCATTCTGTACGTTCCTGGACGCAAGTTAGTTCTTTGGGCACCCCTGCCCGATTGGGGCCTGGTCCTTCTTAGGCGGACATATTCCCGTAAGCAGATCTAATCAGCCTGTACACAAGTCAGGTCAACCTGCATGCCGCGTTGCAAGTCAGGAGATACCTAGGATATACCGGTACTCTAATTTCAGAAATTTTAGGTGCTCATTATTTTCGGTATGAGGGCAAAAGGCAGCCTTTAGGGTTAGGTGAACAGAAATTTTAGGTACAGAGAAGCAGTTCACTATTGGATTATGTGTGTTAGTGTTTGTTCGGTGTATTGAAATTTTAGGTATGAAACAGACGCACCGAAAGTACCAAAAATTTGTGAAATTACAGTACCCTGCTACTGGTATTCTTCAATATCAGGTAGCCAGCGTTTCAAAAGCTTGGTCAAAGCCAGGGGAGCAGAGTCATGCCGATAACCCGGACTTACTACGACTATCTGCTCATGCAGGATTAGTCACGGGGGGTGAGGTAACGTTCTTATAACTCATTCGCAACCACTACTTCATTTGAACTCGCTCTGGTTTACCACACACATGTGCATGTACATGATTTGGGGTTTCTAATACAGTTGAACATCGATTATCCGACCACCTCTGGGCAGACAACTGTCAGGCGGTGTTCAGATAAGGCAAATGTTCTGGATAAGAAAAAACTGTCACTCACACACTTTCAGTGGTTATTACTAGCCGCACGACCATTTTACTTTTTACTTTTCAAAATTTTCGTATTTTTTGAATGGCTCACTACATGCACAGTGCGTACTCTACGGCACATGCGCCCAAAAAAAACTGTTACGGATAATCGAATGGTCGGATAGTCGATGTGCGGATAATCGATGTTCAACTGTACATGCAATGCCATACTAACCGACTGGGTGCTGAAAGGCAATGGTGGAATGCATACTTGATGGGAGAGAAAGCTGAACTCCACCATCCCCCCCCCCCCCCCCCCCCCCGGTACAGTTTGTGCAGCTGAGGGGATGTACACACGAATCTATCCACGAGCATAATGTGCGAGTTCAATGATCACGCCATGGCCAAATCTCTCCCTATCCGTAATGATTGTGAAAAGAACATTTGAGTGGTGGTATAGACTGTTGGCTGTTCACAATAAGGTGCAGCCTGCCAGGCACTTGTGCTACTCCGCTGTGGAGATATCTTAGCTGGAATCATGCCTGCTTGTGTTACTCTTGTGTATCCAGCACTGCTCGATGAAATCCAGTCGCGTCACTCGAGTACGCGTCGGGCATTGCGCAGCCCGCAGACCTGCGAACACTGCCGGGGCTGCGAAACGGTGCAAGCCACAAACTTGAGTGACACGGCTGGATTTCATTGAGCAGGACTGTACATGTAGGCCGGCACTCTTCTACAGCAGGTCTCATGGTGTGTTCATGTACACGACACATGCTGCATGAACTTGCAACTTTCTCAAATGTTCCAACTGTACAAGAACTCCCAATACTCCTTACCACACAACATCGAGACTCCGGAAATCATGTGCAGTCGATTGCAAAAATGTAGCCCCGACAGGGATGTCGGACCGGGCCCCGGTGCGGCAGGTGCAATATAGGCTATTTTGGCCAAATTTAGTTACCAGACCTTCTGTCCAGGGGGGGGGGGGGGGGCTTTTCATGGGCCTTTTCATAGCTGCACCAATATAGAATACCTTCCGACGCCTCTGCCCAATTATCAGCTAATGCCAACCTGCCATACATCTGCCAAAGCCTGAGTGCATGATGCCATCATGTTGTCCCTGCTGTGTTTCTGGTTGCTCACTAGTCTGACATCTTGCTCTGAAAATGACCGAGGCAACAACCATGACTGCCGGGCGTTGACCTGGCAGCAGCGTTGCCCTGGCAACAGTGTTGACCTGGCAGCAGTGTTGCCCTGGCAGCAGTGTTGCCCACACTGCATGCTCCACTGTATTTACGGTGGAGTCGCTCGCCCAATAACGTTGTTTCCAAGGGGTTAGCCTGGGACGTTCTTATTTTCGGCATTCTGTGTTGTTATAGCACGTTCTTAGAAAAAATCCGTAATGGATGACATGAATGTAACCCGAAAGCATCCAGAAAAGTGAGAAAACCAACACCGCCGTTCTTCATATTCATGCACATGCACAGTGCAGTGTCCTGTCGCTATTTTGTTGCATTCAAAGTCGAGGGAGTTTTCTTCGTTACTGTATTGAGCCTATCGTGTGTTTTCGACCACTAAATTTTTTATTGATACTTGTACATAGCATGGTGTTATAGTATATAGCCATGTCTTTTCACCGGTGCAGCGCCGCAGAAATACCGCAGTATTGCCGCAGAATTCACGCTATCCGCCGCATAATGTAGCGATTTGTGCCGCAGAATTCTGCGCAGAATTTCAACTTTCTGTCCGCGGATTCCTGGAGGGACAGCCCTTTGTTTAGGACTCCTTGGAGTGGTGGTTACATTTGTGTGTGGAACTTAATCAAAATCAAGAATGTCCAGCCTGAAACGCGAAGAACGCCATGGCCTAAACGGTTGAGAACGGCGGTGTTGGTTTTCTGGCAGCTTTTGGTGTACATAATTATGATCCAGTACGAATTGTTTCTAAGAACGTGCTAGAAGAATGCAGCCAGATTGCTGAAAAATAAGAACACCCTAGGCTAACCCCTTGGAAGCAACGTTCTTGGACGCGCGACTCTCCTGTATTTCAAAGGTTGAGACCGAGAATGTAGGGCAAAAAGACCTATGATAAGACGTCGGCTTGGCTCAGTTTCTGTTCAGGTCTCCATCCTAACAGCCATCAATCCGTAATCGGTCGCAACCTTGATGATACAGTACATAGTCTGTACTGTTTGTTTGCACTGGATTACGTGTCACGTTTGCTTCTTGGTGTGTCTGCAACTGCACTACATTGTATTCCGGACTGGATAGTGCGACTGTGTGCCACAGTGCATGTATCACTATGCATTATTCTAGGCTGGATAATGCCTTTGAAATGGACTGGGTGCCACAGTACAGTCATGTATCCCTATCAGGGAGCCTCGGTCCAGGTTTGGATAGGACTCCCTGCACAGTACAGTCAGTGTGATGCATGCAACCAGGGAGTAGTACAATACATGTACCGGTATTGTACTACTCCCTGCATGCAACCAGGGAGTAGTACAATACCGGTATTATACTACTCCCTGGTTGCATGCAACTAGGAGAACAGTCATGCTAGTCATGGTTTCATGCAGGGAGCAGAAGATCCACTACCCCCTGGTTTCATGTACTCTTGATGCAACAGATCTTCAGCTGAGGCTGCGTTTACACGACAACGCACGGCCAGTTTTCCGTTTTCAGTCCCGCATTTCTTTTTTCGTTTTCGTACGTTTACACGATCAAAGCCGATCCGAGGTGGTCTCCGTTTGTATCGTTTTCAAGCGTCTACACGAGAGCAAAGAATGCGCCAAAGTTTGTCATGTGCCAAGTGTTGCCGTGGAAGCACCAATCACACTCAAGTAATGTTTGAAAACAGGCACACGACAACACACGTCACATGACGAAAATTGTAAAAACATTTTTTTGGATTGTCGGATCCGTGTAAACGGCCGAAAACAAAACAAACGTGACGGAAAACGAGGCCAGCACACCGTTTCGACTGTTTACACACCCAAATTTATCCGGCAGAACATTTCCGTTTTCAAATTCTTCCACCTTGGCCAGCGTTTTGGTGTACAACTTTCACGTTTTGCTCCGCGTACCGTGTAAATGAACCATGGATCCGAAAGGATTTCGTTGCGTTTTCGCCCCCAGCGTTGTCGTGTAAACGCAGCCTGAGTCAGAGAGCTAGCAGGGAGTAGTACAATAGGGAGGTTTAGTCCCACGTAATCCGTGGGTACTTTACGTGTGTGTACCACGTGATACTCAGTGACCCACGTACAGACGTTTTCTGGTTCACGACATACCGTGTATGGAGGCTCACCCACGTTCCGCCAGAACGTGGGTGAAAATCAGAATGGAGTGCATTGTGCAAGCTGTGAGGGTGCTCAGCTGAAGAAGTTTCCGAAGCACGAAATCAAAATATTGGATGCGCTTCTTAGGCCCGGGTAGCTTCGTCTTTGACCAGGTTTGGGCCTTTCGCTTCATGCTTTTGTTTGTTCCGTGTGACTAAACACAACATTGCAACGTGGGTGCCCTTCATCCACTTTACGTGGATCACCCACGTAGATCTACGCGTTTCCGTTCCGTGGGAACTAAACCTCCCTAATACTATATATTGTACTACTCCCTGGCAGCTGGCCAGAGGCGACGAAAGTAGCCCTGTCCTGGTCCCATGCGATGTCTGCATGCACTGGTTCACACGTCTGCGGTTTCCACGGCAGACAGCAACGACAGGCAGCAGCAGCTCACTGTTTCGCCCATGTCTCACATTATCACGGGCGTGTTATTGTAGATAGACACTGGCACATCCCTCGGCTAGCAGAGTGGCAAATGCACTGCAAATACTCTCCCTACAATGTCATGCAGACTCACACTCATTGTCAGTGATGCCTCTTGAGTCTTGAGTTGTGCTAGACTTTGAAGTTTGGTAGACTATTCAGCTAGCCCTGGCACAAACTTTGACGAAGGAAAGGGACGCGCCAACTCCGGAACCACACTCCATGATCGGTGCCAACTCGCGATACACGAGAAACTCACACCGACTGGTACAGCACAAGGCCAAGGGTCGTGAGATGGGGTTGTAATACTCTTGGATACATGTACAGAGCTTGACAAAGTGGACACATAACACGTGTACCGTAGTTTCCTGCTGACAAGAAGGCAAGAAGGCAAGGTGATGCAAAAAGTGCCAAAAACCACCTCACAACCCGAACTTGAACAAAGCTGGTGAACAAAGCTGCAAAAAGGGGAGTGTTGCACGTGTTCCTTCCTGGCGCCACGCGCGCACAGGGATCCTAGGGAGGGGATTGTTCCAAATTTACACAAAAAGGTTTTAGCAAGGAGTACTACCGGTACAAGTTTTTAGAAGGATATGGCTTGTACTCGTACTCCCTGACTCATATGGGCAAGAGTACATATGAAAACCGTACTCTTGATATATGAGTCATAGCGCTTTGCGATTTGGACCGTCATGTGCATCCCGTACGCGCTCTCGTGAGGGTCTTCTGTCCCGGATTTGGCTTTTTGGCAGTGGAAATGTCACCTTGTTTGGGAGATTCGTGTACGGGATGTGTATCGACGCATAATACCGAAGCGCATGCGCTTTTTGGGATGAGGGTAACATCTCGGGAGTGTCCTGTGGAAGAGTGAAGTAGGGGACCCTTGATTGCTTGTTTGTCACTCAATCTCACACAGCTGTCTTGTCTCTTGGTTTCCCGTTTTTGTCCTCCTTCTTTTCGGCCCATCCAGCACTTGGATCATTTGATTTTCAGCAGTCATGGCAGCTCCAACCCAAACGTGCGGTCTGATCAACGCAGCCAACAACAAATATCTGACTGGCGAGAAATTTGGCTTCACTGTCAACGCCAACGGAGCAACGATCAAGTCCAAGCAAATTTGGCAGATCGTAAGCAAGGAGGGCAGTGAGCATGTCTTCCTGCGTAGCCCCCACAACCGGTACCTGGCGGCCACTGAGAAAGGTGTAGTCACTGCTGACTCCGAGGAGATGTCTGGCAATGCTGCTTTCTTCTTCGAGCCACAGAAGAGTGGTCGCGTTGCCTTCAAGAGCGTCCACAACTACTACTTTGGCGGCGAGGGTGACAAGTTGTCGTGCTTCTCCAAGACTGTTGGCGACCAGGAGTCCTGGATCATCCACCTTGCCAACCACCCACAGTTTGTTCTGCGCAATGTTCAGCGTAAGTGTTATGTGACCTGCGACGAGAAGGCCAATGAAATGCGCACTACCGAGGAGCACCCATGGGGCGCAGAGGCCGTCATCACCCTGGAGTTCGACCGCCCCAGTGGCAGCTACCTGCTCCGTGCCTCCAACAACATGGTCTTGTCGCAGTCCGGCAAGCTGATCAATGACGTCAACGAGGACTCTCGCTTCCAGGTGGAATTCCGCAGCGGATACGTGGCCTTCCGTGCCTCCAATGGAAAGTACCTGGCTGGTGTTGGCAGCACAGGCGCCTTGCAGGCACGTCGTGAGAAGGTTGACAAGGATGCGCTGTTTGCCCTGGAGGACTCTCTGCCCCAGATCCAGCTCATCTCCCACTCCGGCAAGTACGTGTCCATTGCCCGTGGCGTCGAGGTATCGGCCAGCCAGTCCGAGCCCACCACCAAGGAGATCTTCCAGCTTACCTGGGCCGATGGCAAGGTTGCTCTGCGCTCCGCCTCCGGAAAGTTCGTCTCGGCTTCCAGCTCATCCCTTCAGGACAATGGCGAGGAGGCCAGCGGTGACAACCTGTACGAGATTGCGTTCAACGGCGCCACCGTTACGTTTAAGGCCAACAGCGGACGCTACGTCATCACCAAGCCCAACGGCACGCTGAGCGCCACCGGCGACTCTGCCGAAGAGCCCAAGGCCGTCTTCACGCTCAACATCGTCAACCGCCCGCTGCTTGTGCTGCGCGGCGAGCACGGCTTCGTCTCCACCGTGCCCACGTCCAAGGACAAGCGCTACGAGGCCAACCGATCGATGTACGAGGTCCTGAGCGTCAACGTCGAGAGCGGCATCTACACGCTCAAGGGTGCCAACGGTCAGAACGTCAGCCAGATCGAGAACAAGACCTTCTCCGCCAACGGTGGCGAGCCAGCGCGCTTCCACTTTGAGATCCAGCCGAACAGCCGCATGGCACTTCGCCTCGTCGGCGGTGCCCTCCTCAAGGGTGTTTCCAACGGCGGCTTCAGCGAGAGTGGTGAAGAGATTGGTAAGGAGACCGTGTTTGAGTATTAGATATGAGACTTTGCAGAGGTAACTCTCTGCGAGCCAGAATCCCGTCTTTACTTCCTTAGTTTTATTTTGCCGTCTTTAGCATAACAAGTCATTAGTTTCAATTTTTTTAATTGCCTAAAATTCCCGGATGTGTTTGTCGCCGCCATCACTGCGTTGAGTATTGCCTGCTTCCCACATCCTGCACACTTTAGAGCTTGTGCTTCTCTGCAATTCGGCGGACTTTTTTTCGCCACAGCTGGTCCGCTTGTTTTTCTTCATTTTTATCTAGACTCGCTTCGCCGCCTTTTTTCTCCTACAGCTCGGCACAATATGCTCTTTGATATCACACGTTCTCCATGATCTAGCAATCTCCCCATCGATCGTCTCGCCATGCTTGATGGTGGCCCGTTTTACAACAAAAATTATTTAGTTCAGTTGTTTCATACCTCTGCGCTACCACAGGTATGCACACGAAATTTTCTTCTTTTTAAAACACGCTATGATCGCCTCGCTCTGGTTCATCATTTTGATTCTTGGACGAATCCTGTAAGCTTCCGTATTGTGTTTCTGTACAGTCATGTAGGTTGGAGTTTTAACCAGGGAGTAGTACAACACGTAAAACACCCTTCACAGCCAAATATGGAATGCATGAGTAATGCTTGTGAGTATGCATGCTTAGATCAGGATTCAGGAGTGCACTGTTCAAGTTCAACACCCCAGAAGATGACCCCCCTCAGGTGGCTGTGAAGGGTGTTTATGGTACAAATTACGTCATTGCGCAATGTGTCTATACCCATTGCACACGATGTACATTAACTGGATTCCAAGAGTCCTTATGTCAGTTATGAACCCTTGGTAAAATCAAGAGTATACTGTTCACAGAATTTCCAAGTGAACTATTTATATCAAAAGTGAAATCTCTTGCGATGCAAAAAAAACTACTAGCAGAAGTATGTTCGTTTTTGGGGGTAGGGAAGTACACTTTTGCGATGATCACTACATGTACTACCAAGAGTCCATAACCCCTGGACTCTTGCTAGCATGCTACAGCCTACTACCGGTATCAAGAGTTCATAACTCTATGAAATCTTGATACCGGTATCTATGCCAGTACGCCTCGTACAGTGATGAGACGCATGCTTCCGAATACACATGTACACACATTGTTCTTGACATTAATTACTCTTGAATCGTGTGCCTCGGATGCTGCAGTTGAGGTGTACATGTAGCTGTCATGAAGAGTATGATTGATACAATGTACTACTGTAAATATACAAAATTTCGGCACTTCACGATTTATTTTCGGCGTGGGGTAGAGGGCATGGTATTGCGACAGATGCTGTGAAAAATTTCATCGGCGTTTTAATTTAGGCGTTTTGGGTCGGTGCCGAATATAGCCGAAATTAAATAGCTGCCGAAAATTTGAATATTTACAGTATTGTGGACATAGAAATCCGGTGGATAGACCGGGGCTGGCACCCTTACTTGCTTAGCAAGTGCACACACTGTTACACTGCAACAATGGACCAGCAGTGCTCATGGCTGCAAGGCCAGCACCCTGCGGCCCGCTTGATGTCTCAATGGATTTCAATGTCCACTACAGTAGGTGTGCATAGGACACAAACATGCATTGGTGGTGCCAGCTGCGGCATGCGGGCAGAACTACGGGTGAGATTACAGCAGTGTACGTTTTCTGAGAATGGACCATTGGAATTTTAGGGAAATCGGTCGTTTCCACTCCAATCTGCTGGACAAGCTGCTTTGGTCTGGGTTTGGATTTGTAAAACAAATTGATGTAGGCATGTACAGAAAAGTGAGACAGATTCAATGGCCAATACTTCCACACCCCAAAAAAATCTACAGGTCTGTCCCTAGGCCCTGCGGGAATTTGCGGAAAAAATCCTCGAAAACTTGCGCAAGAAATTGCCGCAGAAAACAACAAAAATTGCGGCGAAAAGTGCGGAACTTGCCAGGAACTTGCGGGATTATTGGCAGAAAATTGCGGATTTGGGCCAAATCACGAAATTTGTTGTATCCTTAGAATCGCTATTTGCGTACTGTGGAAATAACCTATGAGCAGGATCATGGAAAGCACTGTATGCTGCGTGAAAAGTGCAGAAAATGTCAAAAGAAATGCAGCAAACAACACAAAACGCGGGAAATCGCGGGTTTTCAGAAAATCGCGAAATTTGTTGCGTCCGTAGAATCGCGATTTCCTGGAGGGACAGACAGGTCACACACCTCACCTCAGACCTGCCCATCGCTGAAGCGATGATATCAAACAGCTATGTTAGACATAGCAACTTGTGCTGGGATTATACCATTCAACAGCTTGCAAGGCTGATGAATTGACCGCCACTAATTTTAGCCTGGTATCCACCACACAGCTGATTGAAGTGGCTTTTTTCACACACACACACACATACACACACTCCAAACGACGTAACAGTTCGATGCCCAAAAGTATACAAATTGACGATGAAAGAGAAAACAAACTGCTACACGTACACGCAGGGAGGAGAGAGATAACTTGGCACGACATGTCAGGAAGACACAAACAAAACAGACAAAAACCAAAACGGTATAAAAAATTAAATGGTAAGTTCAGCCGACCATCAGCTGAGCCAATGGTGGCAGGGAACGCAGGGATACGTGCGACAGCACCCACAACCTAATGCACACGCTGTGTATTGGGTTATCCTGCGTTTGTCGCCCCTACTCAAACACACAAGTGCTCTAAGCTCTAAAGTTGATTGAGAACATCCGACACAGCCCTAGTGTGTGGCAGCACTCAACATCAGAAAGTACCTCCATCAATGTCATGCTGCTGCTGCATGTCTCAGCTATGCGCACCGGAAATTATTGCTCGGGCCAGGTTGCGCGCTAGAGCCAAGCGCAGCAACGACAACTTGTCCATCAGCTGCTTGATCTAGGGAAAGAGCGAGACACGCACACACACACGCACGCACACACACACACACACACACACACACACACACACACACACCTCAGACCTCAGACATGCCCATCGCGGGAGCGATGATAGCGAACAGCTATGTTCTAGACATAGCAACTTGTGCTGGGATTACACCATCCAACAGCTTGCAAGGCTGATGAATTGACCGCCACTATTTTTAGCCTGGTATCCACCACACAGCTGTTTGAAGTGACTTTCTGGCCAGTGAATCCCTATTTCTCATTTTTCCATTTTTTTCTTTTTTTCTTTTTCTACACACACACCACACCACATACTCCGGCACACACACACACACAGGCACACACACAATGGCACACAACAACGCACTGATCAATAGCTTGCCAACAGCCTGCCACTGGTCACACGTCGCATTGCAGGCCCACGAGCAATAGCACAATTGTGCCTGACAGACACATTTCGAAATCGTATCGCAATATTTATCTCTACGAGGTGAATTGCTATTTCTGGACATTGTACATTTCTGGACATTTCGAGTAAAATAATTTTTCGTCGCGTGTAGAGTCAAATCAGTCAGGTTGATGAAGTTTTTTCTTGTTGTAGTTGACAGCTGGGCTGTTGTAGTTTCTCCTCGTGTCGGTGCCTTGCTGATAGCCTTTTCTTGGGAGGCATTTCAACGAGTTTTGTGGTACTATGTCGCATGAGAATTTTGAATTTTGAGTAAAATAAGAAGTAATGGACGAATCGTTGGCTTCCCCATGTGCACTCCACTTCAGACGCTCTATAGTCTTGGACCTGTTGGCTGGAAGTGTGAAGAGGCCAACTGCAGTCCACCAA
This sequence comes from Sycon ciliatum, assembly GCF_964019385.1. Taxonomy (NCBI): domain Eukaryota; kingdom Metazoa; phylum Porifera; class Calcarea; order Leucosolenida; family Sycettidae; genus Sycon; species Sycon ciliatum. The sequence continues at coordinate 24,397,060 of NC_088645.1, read as the reverse complement.
TAGAAAAAATTACAAAAATGGTGCAGTATAGGATGCCTGTTGACGCTATTTTACTTTCATGTCCAGAATTCAATACACTGAAATTTAGGCCAAAAAATTGGCCTGTCGAAAACATCCTGCTATAAAGTCTCTGGGATCACAGCATGAGCAATTGTCACATATTTGGAAAGATGAAGGATTAGGCCATACAATAGATACAAAAAGATATGAAAAATGTAAAACACACAGCCGGTGGGCCTCTATTTTATTTTCATGTCCAGAAATTGCTATTCACCTCGTAGTCAAAAGGGCAAATTTAGAGGGATACATGCCGTGAGAGGGAGAACCAGAGGTTATGCAAATGATGGCATGGCGGTGTAAACTAGTGGATTCGCTACTGGGAGCTAAGCATACAGCGCGAGTCGGCGATTTCGCTTCAGCTAGTGCATCGCAGTACCGTAGAGTTGCCAATGCATTTCAACTGATGATGTCACCGCAGAACCTCCATACACAATAGCAGCGATTCCCAGATGGCTCGAGTGCTCAACACCAGGATGATGTCATCGCAGAACCTCCATACACAATAGCAGGGATTCCCAGGTGGCTCGAGTGCTGAACACCAAGATGATGTCATCGCAGAACCTCCATACACAATAGCAGGGATTCCCAGGTGGCTCGAGTGCTCAACACCACAAGGATGCAGCAATGTCACAACGGCTGAAGAGAACAGTTACAACCCGGTTAAATTCTAGTTGTAACACTGCGTTACATGCACGCACTCTCCTCTTCTGCCTTTGTAACCTGTACAGCCGTCCCTCTTTAATCCAGCACCCTCTATAAAGCAGCACAATTCTCAGCAGCCAAAATGTCCTCTTCATGCACATTGCAGCAGTAAATCAGGTTTTCTAATCCAGCACCCTCTCTAATCCAGCACCCTCCCTAATCCAGCAACCTCTCTAATCCAGCAGAATTTCCGTAGCACACGCATGGTGCCGGATGATAAAGAGACAACTACGTACAGCACCGTACAGCTATCAGTAGCACTCACCGGCAGCTGTTTCTTGCCCAGTATGTTAGTGTCCATGGGCACAGCGTCGTCGTCCATGCCACCATCCCCATTGACTGCAGTCGACATGAAGCCATTGAGACGCGAGCCGGCGGACACGCCACTGCTGTCTCCACCGTCAGCCCCTGCACTGCCGTTACAGTCGCCGGACTGTGCGTACGTTTGCACCTCTTCCAGGCAGTACATCAGTTCGTACGTCTGGTCTCGATCAAAGATAACCTGTCAGACAGAAACAAGAATGAAGTTGCAGATACCACTGCAGCTGTACTTATGATTGAACTATAAAGTGGTAAAGAGTAAAGACACACATGGCAATACGGTACCTGATGTACCAGCCTGCTATGTCGGATACCGCCAACCATGCATCGACTAGGCGCCAGGCGCGAACTGATGGTGATGGTGGCGAGAAGGAGAGCTCTGTGCCAGAACCTTGCAGCCTAGAGAGCGTGTGCGGGCAGACGTGTATTTACCGCCATATTGCCAAGTGTGTCTTCACCACCATATAATTCAAACAGAAACAAGAATGAGTGAAAAACACCACACTGTCTACTAAGACCATCTGTACTTAGAGACCGGTCACCTAAGCGAAAAGACAATGTTACAATGCTTTCAAGTTACAACACATTCGAACCTGCCTACTAAGACCACCTGTGTTTAGAGACCGGTCCTAACATTACAGTAAGAGTATAACCTCCCAGGAGTGTGCAACTCTCATCACGTGTCTCAGGTACGTTTCCTACTACACTCATACCTCTCTTATCCGGGCGCTTTGGGACCGGACACTGCCCGTAACTTCGAGGGTGCCCGTAACTCCGAATCATATACATCTTGATGGGGAAAAGGCCATCGATATGGCATATGACGTCAATATTTCTACGAAAAGTGACAAAAGAGTAGTAATATTTCCCCTGAAACTCGCCCAAATAGTGCCCGGTAGACCGAAGTGCCCGTAACTTCGAAGTCCGGATAACCGAGGTATGAGTGTATGTACAAACGAAGGATAGCGTGCGCGCAATCCGAATATCTGCCAGGATCATGCTGGAGACTTGCATACGCGCAGTGAGTTTCTGTCAGAGAGTGCTTTTTTTATTACTCCGCTGCTCGCTAAAATGGGCTGGAAACGTACAACTACGACACTACACCACGTGATGTGAGTTTTCGCCGTCGGCGTACCCCATAGAAAGGGTATCAGGAGTTGCACAATCTTGGGGGGGGTTACATGTGTATATACTCTTGATAACAGGCACAAGACCATGCTTGAGCACACATCGTGACCTGTCTTTTAAAGACCGGTTTCCAGTTAACAGTGGAAAGCCGTGATGCCATAACACATTGACTGAGGCGATCAGCACAGAGAGGAAACGCTTGAAATCGGATGTTTGTTAGCATGCCCCCACGTGTGGAAGGACTCCTGCTTGTTGCATTTCAGAGCGGACACAATATCAAACGTGCTGTCACCAGCCACAATCACTCACCTCATCCAGTTCCAACAGAGGTAGGGCATCAAGCAATATTGTTGGCCACAACCTATACAGTGGAGCACATATCAAAAAGACAAATAAATTTAGAAATGAAGATGCATGCCAAACAGATAGACGAAGAGAGAGAGAGAGAGAGAGAGAGAGAGAGAGAGAGAGAGAGAGAGAGAGAGAGAGAGAGAGAGAGAGAGAGAGAGAGAGAGAGAGAGAGAGAGAGAGAGAGATGACAATTGCGATCTATACAAAAGTAGTCTACACAGACACACACACACACACACTTCAAGTTCCACTCACATACACACACACACACACAAACCTAGGATTGCATAGTGCGCCACAAATCTTCACTTACTCTTTAGGTGCCAGTCGAGAGTCCAGCAACGAGAAGAGCAAGCTACCAGCCTGCTGGAAGTCTTGGTTGTTATAATGACGATGAAACTGGTGGTACTGAGCTGGAAGTGAGCAGCACAAAAACACAGACAGACACATGCACAGAACCAAATGCTTGAAGGACATAAGTGAACCAACCAATATACAGACTGCAGGTGTAATAGAGTTTAGAGTGAGCGAAGGAGGAGGAGAACGAGTGTGTGTGTGTGTGTGTGTGTGTGTGTATGTGTGTGTGTGTGTGCACATATGAGAGAGAGAGAGAGAGAGAGAGAGAGAGAGAGAGAGAGAGAGAGAGAAAGAAAGAGAGAGAGAGAGACCTTAGCCAAGTCTCTTCCACGCTACAGATACAGCGCTGTCCAATGAACACAAATAAAGTGCCGTGCACTGAAATCCGGGTGCACGAATACGTACAGAATCATCTGCACAAGTGCATAGCCCAGTGTCGACAAGTCTGTGGCCGCACAGGGCCTCGCGCTCATTACGTCACATAGCTCAAATTCTATGGAGCAGCAACAGCAGCACTGTACATTTGTGATACAAACAGACCAGCAGCAGCAGGACTATATCCACATAAGGTGCATGATTGTCACACACTAGTTCACTTCACTCTCCGCTCTCCGCTCTCTCGTTGTTGCTCACCCAGGAATGTTAGTCGATTGTTGAGCAGCATGGCTGGTCCTAGATTGTCGATGAGATCCAGGTGCTCAAACACACCATCAGCTGAGTAGCGGCTTAGTAATCTGGGCAGGGGGGAGAACGAACAAGAGCAAGAAAATGGCACACACGCGTAAAACATGGCTGCCGACTTTTTTTGGCGGTGCAATTTGTCCCATATTAGGCAGGTACGACCAGCCTTATTCGCTTGAGGAATTGAATGCCGAATCGTTGCCGGTCCGTATCTCTCCCCGTCTTCTGTGTACACACATACTTGCGTGTATATACCCTGTATGCATGTGTGAGCAAACGCACCCCCCCCCCCCCCCTACACACACACACACACACACACACAGAGCTCCTTACCGGTCTGCGAGGAACGCCGCAAAGCTTGATTCCTACAGGGCAAAAGGAGCAGAAGTGACAAGCAGGACAGCGTTGATACAAGCATGCTTGACAAGGATTACCAAGAGCAAGTCCCTCATCCAGTCAGTAATATACCAATGAATTCTGGAGGTCGAAATACCTGAAAAAGGTGAAAATTACCTCAGAAGCGAGGCACTACGCAAACAAGAGGAGACGATGAACAGCAGGCAGGTAGACAAACAAACAGTAGTTGATAGCCGAACCACACAATAGGAGCAAGACTTCAATACTGACAGCTGTAAACGTTTCGACCATACAGCTCTTCTTCAGACAGGTTTCTTCAGATAGACAGATAGACAGACAGAGGGTGAGGGAGGTAAACTTGTCCGGCAACCTTCTTCTGGCTGGACGCCAGGAAGGCAAAGTACGGAGAGCCGCGTAGCAAAGCTAACCTTGCAGCGCAGACACCAGTTGAGAGCCGAGCCGAGCCGGCCGTTCCTGTACGCCTGCATGGCCATGATGCGGCACACGGAATTACCTACACACACCACACAAATACAGGAACAGGCAAGCAGCCGCAGAGAATGCCATTCAGCCAAGGAGCAGCAGTAGCAGTAGTGCATGAACAAATCCCCGCAACAGAGACTGAACGAGGGAGGCCACCTTGCACACTACACTGCTGTACATGCATACGGTGGCCATTTCCTGGGGTGCTCTGGTCCCTAGGCCAACAAAACCACGACCCCATCAGTTTCTAAGCCACCCCAAAAACAACTTAAAAAACCCAGCTACTCCAAAAGTTATAAAAGCAGCAACAGAGAACCATACACTCAACACACCTGCATCAGTCAGGTCCCGCTGTTGACAGATGGACAAGACCTTCAGCGCCTTGCGCTCCGATGTCAGTGGCACACGTGGTACCAACAGATCCAAGTAGGGCCTGGAGTGAAGAACAGGTCAAGGAGAAGCTGTCACTGTGTCAGGCCACACACTGTGGTGAGAGAGAGAGAGAGAGAGAGAGAGAGAGAGAGAGAGAGAGTGAGAGAGAGAGAGAGTGAGAGAGAGAGAGAGAGAGAGCACTCACCCGCCCATGGAGCCACAATGGTCGAGGTAGGAGATGCCAGTTTGCCAAAAGCTGTGCCAAGCACAAGAAAAGGAGAACATAGAGCACTGAACTTGAGCTGGTCAAAACATATCACACAGATGTGCTCGCGTCAAATCAATTCGCAAGTGCAGTGCAACATCAAACACAACCAGGCACACATCAGCAAATCTAGATTCTGCAGCATCTGCCATACATCCCTCACTGGATGCACGAACGGACAACAAGTGCACTAATACTATAGTCTGTTTCAAAAAGATTCACAATCAGGTTTGGGTCTTAAAAAGTATGAAGATAAGGGAAATTTGGACAACAAAGTACATAGAATGGCTTGTTAGGACACGGCAAATTGTTCTGTGAAGGTTTCGGAACAATTGGAGCAACCGTTAAGGAGTTAGAATTTCGGCCAGGTTTCCGGCCTTTTCCCATGGTTTACAATTTGCCCAGGAAGCCAGTATCGATTTTTTATCAAAACCCACGATTTATCGTTTCCTTTTTGGCCTTGTGGTTATGAATGCTGTCTGCTGACCATGAAGTTGTGAGTTCAAATCCCAACCTCTCCTCAAGTCAAACTTTTTTTCATTGTTTTGGTGATCAAGCTGGTACAAGACAAAGAAGATGGCTGCACCAAACGACTTGTTGTTGGAGCTCGCGCTTCCTGCCGAACTGACTGACACTT
>NC_088645.1:24283846-24388846 GCF_964019385.1 Sycon ciliatum | reverse complement strand
ATCAACGGTGAAAGCAAGCTAGTCCCGACCAGCTCGCTCGAACTGGATGTGGAACAAGATGTTTTCATCTACCCCGGGGCAGTCCCCCTCGACACTGACGAACAAGTGTTGAAGGTACGTCTTGCTGTTGCTCCAATCATCTGCATCAACGTGGAACCCAGATGTTTTCATCGTGCTCTGGACGCACACATGACACTTTCTATCACGGAACTGAAACAGCTGACTGAGAGCTTCACATCATTATGCAGTGTCGCCGTCCAACAAGACGATCAGCTGGTAGAGAGCTTCCAATAAGTCTTAAATGAACTGCCTTCTTTATCAGACAGCTGATCATTCATTCTTATTCTATCCTATTTGAGCGTATACTACTTCCTACTGCAATATCTCATGATAGTAAAAAAATAATAATACTTGGTCCGCCCAGTTAAAATTGGCGCTTATCTTCACACTTGTCTCAAGAAAGAAATACGAATATTTGAAGCAAGCCACGATCACAAAGCACTATATACATGATTATTTACATGTCAGTAAGCAACTCAGTCGAAAATTCAAGCAAGTTACACATCCTCCTCGCCACTATCGTCGCTGGAGGAAGAGCTCAAAACGCACGATCCGGACAGCTGCTGCACGGGTCGTTTCATAGCTTGTTCCACTTCTCCTCGTCTCGAATCACGCTAAAAGGCAGTGCGTGCCTGTCACCTTACCATCAGAAGCTGAGTGAGACTGCCCGCATGTTGACTGTAAGTGTTATCCCCGTTCGTCGAAATAATGCGACTTTGTTTGAGACAAAAAGGCAACGCCATATCAGTGTCCTTTTTTCAAATAGACTCTTGCGCTTGTCGTACTTGCTGATCAGCACCCGTACCCACGCGAGCCGCTGGTGCTTGTACATGCAGCGCAGTGATAGCTTCCGCTTGATGTAGCACCTGTGCGTACTGCACCTACAACGCCGTGCACCAGGCTTTTCGGCTAGTTTCCTGAAAGTCCTTTGCACGAGTGTTTCTCTCAGGACTTGGTGTTTCCTTTGATTAGCTCCTTTGCCCTGTCCTCTGTGAGCTTCAAAGTGTGTCCGCCGGATTGGTCTCACTTTCTGGAGACATCGACATGAGCTGCAGTTTCTTCGTCAGCGATTTGCTGGTGATAGCCCTTCACTAGGCGCTGTACTGTGCAAGCACTGAAATTCAAGCTAGCGAAGCGCTTTTCAGCTTTTCTATACCTCCCCGGGGTAAACAATCCTTGCCATCAGACAGCTGGAAGTAGACAGAAACTGTATTCTCCATCGCTCTGAAATGCGAAGATCCTGACCTATTTTACGGACTTGAGCGGAGGTTGCAGTGTTTTCTTGCGCTGACGGAAGTGTTCGTCGGCGGCAGCTCCGTCAAAAAGACTCAAACGAACCGATCGCAACTTCTGTGATGGTTTGTGCTGTCATGTCGTCGGATGCAATGGTCAATGGTCATGTTCGGATGGTGAATCGGTGGTTCCATGCCGTGTGGCACAGGCAGAACACCAAAAACCAAGTGAGAACATAAGCGCCAATTTTAACTGGGCGGACCAAGTAATAAACTTCTAAAGAACAAGTATGGGTGGTGTTGTGTCGAGTAGTACGTCCGGACGTCCACGGAAAAGTGCTGCCTTGCCTCTTCTGACTCCAGTATCCCCACTGCTACTAGTGGAGTATGGGTTGCAGGAGGTGAAAAGAATGGAATTGGGAAAGATGAACCACGGTGATCTCATGTGCACACCATCAAGGAATGCCTCAATCATGGCAAGGTTCCATCACTGATCATCGGTTTTTGGCGGGCTTGATGGTGATTGGTTGACATCTTTGCATTTTCAACCCACCCCATTCTGACTTGTATAAATACGCATGCTTGTCATGCAGTCGAGTCATTCCTTCACCCAATACAGTACTGATCAATTGCCTCGTGACTTCACATTCTAGGAGATGGATTCCCTTTACGAGCGATGGTTTCACGTTGCAAAGAGTCTTAATAGATCGACTGATCACAAGACTCACGAATGTCAGGTGTGTCATCTGCTAGTACGAGTTGCTGACCACGCTCTTGCGACACACGCAAAGGATAAAGGTGAACGCTCGGAGACTCGTCATGCCTTTGACATTGACCATTTGTTCGTTCGAGATTTGTCATGGTTTCAAGAGTGGACATCTGCTAAAAATGTTATTATGAAGAGACACGCTGCCGTACTCCCATTAATAGGGGAACAACGGATCCGCCGTTCATCCCACCCGAATGTGTGGGTGTAGTATTATCTTTTCCAAGTCCTGCCTGGCAAGCATTGCCAACTGAAACATATTGCTTCCAGTGGGAAGAAAGTCGAACTGGAAGAAGCGCTTGCGGCTGGACAACATGCAAGGCAGGACCTCACTCCTTTTGCTGCAGGGGAGTTTCTGATCCGTTTCAGTCAGGGTTGGTTTCAGGATTGGCATCGTCCCATCCTGACCCCAACACTCGTCGATATTAGCGACTTCGGCGACTTATCGGAAGAAGATAATTCACCCCGTCTTCATATCATGTTGGAGTCTGATCAATCGTACTTTCGTATAACGCAATATGTTGACGAAGAGATCATGGATCGAAAAAGTGAGCCGAAAATTTGAACCTAGATAGACATAGACCCCAGCAATGTATCTACTAGTACTTTATATACCCACTCCCATCCGGGGCAATTAGCAGGTACAACCATTGGGGTACAATCATGATGTCATACCCCTTCCAACACCTACACCCGAAAAATCATTATAAAAAAATAATTAATTTTGTTCCCGTAGCTATGCAGAAGACGTTACTTCAGTAACGTCTGGCGCTAGCCAGGGTCCACACAGCTTTAATTTGGTATTTGTTTGTGTTTTTGTGTCACGCCTGGCGCTATCCGTATCTGACGGCAAAAAAGCATAGGATGTTATAATTTTTTCAATTCTCCTATTTTTTTTTTCAGGCATATCTTGGGATTCGAACCCGCACTATCGCCCTACATGCATTCCCCCATACACTTCGCATTCATACCCATTCTTCCAAGTTGCTTCACGTTATTATCTTGCGTTTGAAAGCCCTATTTGAATATTGCGGGCAGCTGTATGTGGCCAGCTGTGTTTGATGGTACGGTACGGGAGACGGTGTCGTATTACCCTCGATCGTACCTGTCCCGTACCTATCCCCTACCGTACCGTGCCATCGAAGACGGCTGGCCACAATGCATATTCAAATAGGGCTTTCAAATGCAAGATCACAATGTTCGAATCCCAGGATATGCCTGAAAAAAATAGGAGAATTGAAAAATTTATAACATCCTATGCTTTTTTGCCGGTAGATACGGATAGCGCCAGGCGTGACACAAACAAACAAATGTATGCGAAGTGTATCGGGGGATGCATGCAGGGCGCGCGATAGTGTGGGTTAGGCCTTGGCGGATAATGCCGGCAGAAAAATTGGCAGAATTCGGTACTTTTTCTGGTAAGTTTCATGCATGTTTGGTATGTGGATAAAGAAATGGAGCAGAATTCGAGGAATTGCCCGCCATAAGGTTTGTATGGTTCTGCCAATTTCGGTGCAAAAAAAGCAGAATCTGCCACCTTTTCGAGCATTATCCGCCAAGGCCTAGTGCGGGTTCGAATCCCAGGTTATGTCTTAAAAAAAAAAGGATTTTTTAAAAGAATTTATAACATCCCTATGCTTTTTTTGTCTAGGTCATCAAGGCAAAAAAAGCATAGCGTAGGGCCCTGAGCTTCCAAGCTCTCTCGTCCTGGCGACCGTGCCGTGAACCCACTCCCCGATGAACCTGCCTAGTGCAGAACTAAGGACAACTCTGGATGACCCAGAGCTGCCCCGCTGGGCAACGCCCAGCTATGAAACGGTAAAGAAGACCAGATACGGAAGAGCTCAAACAATTCAAACCGTCCTGCTCAAGAGCAAGACAACACGCACGCACGCACACACACACACACACACAGTACATGTCTAGCGACGGCAAAGGTGCAAGAAATTCAGTACAGTCGTGGCATGATGAAAAGTACGATGCCACACGCGCGAGGCATGAGCAAAATCAATCGCACGCGATAGAGAATAAACATGACATGAGCTGGTGACTTTCAAGCATCCAACATGAGATTAGACTAGACTTGAACACAGTCTCAGTTGGTATGTTGTTTGCTACACCAAGCACAGCCGTTGCCAAAAAATCCGGCCAAAGCCATGGATACAGCGGTGTGTATATGCTGCGCGTTCTTCTGTGGCACTTTTATCGATGCATCGAGGCTCGTTCATGGTGGCGTGCGTGCATTTACACTCAGTACCGGCACAGCTGCACTGAGCAGTGTGCGCTGCACTCTGCCTGCTGCTGCAGTCGTCGGTTCGAGCACTGCACTGAGTGTATGCAGGCCTGGCAGCAGGGCATGTGTTCTGCACTATAGTGCGTTTCAAAACTATAGACCTCTAGACTTTTTTGAATAATTCTAATTTGGTTTGAGCTTTTCGAGAAATTTCTTCGGAATATTACTCAGGCAGCTCACGCAATTTTTCTCATATAAATTTCTAAGCGATGGGATAACAGACGCCCAATTTCGAAAAAATTATGCACGAAGTGATCACAGATTTTATGTGGTATAGATGCTGTCCTAGCAATTTTTTGAAACCAGAGGTCTGGACTTTCGAAACGCACTATAGGCCAGTTGACTTTGTGTTGTGGTGGCAGCAGTGGCAGTGCACGCGGCCCATGCACCGTACAGCTACCGGTTGCTGGCATAGCATTGGCCGGATTTTTTTTTTCGCCGACGACTGTACTCTCAGCCAGAAACAATGAATTCCTGTTTCCTATTCAGGACGAAACGAAAAACCATCCCGTTGTCAACCACACTGTTGCTAATCCATATCTCTTTTTTCACTTTTTTGTCGTGAGAAAGGCCTCTTTCACAGGCAAACAGAGCATCACCAGTGAATAGTTTAACCGAGCACAATCAAATAATCATGTCTCTCGTGTTGAAATTCTAGAGAGCGTACTGACGGGGTCTTGCCGACACGACTGCAGTTGGAATTCTACAACAGAGAGTACACTGACGTGGTGGTCTTACCGACACGACTGCAGAGCGGTGCTGTCGCCGCTCATGATCTGCGCAATGTGCTGCAGCTGCGGTACGGCACTGAACTCTCCCTCGGCCGAGCGGCTGCGACACTCCTGCTGCCAGCGCTTCCACCGCAGCGAGAACTCCGTCAGGCTTTGGCCGAACAGCGCCTGCACGGTGACAGCAACAGCAACAACAACGGTAGAGCAATGGTAAACATACTAGCAGATATCAAAGTCCGTACTGGCGAAATTAACGCATCTTCCGTAAGTACATGTAGTAGTTTCCACTTACTGTAAAATGAGAAACTTTCGCTAGGGATTAAATTTTGCTATTTTCGCGACCATCCTACATTCGCAAATGTAAATCGCCGCAAACTGCTCTGTACAGGGATTGAAAACTGTACAAGATCCAATTCGAGAGCTAAAATCGCAAACATTTCTGATCGTGAACTAGGGCGATTCTTGAAAACACAAAATTTGCAAGCTGCGAAAGGCTATTGCTTTACAGTAAACATGTCGGTGAAACGAAGGCCAACTCAATCACAATACTGAAATGATAGCGCGTCAAAGTGACAAAAAAAGGTGAGTACTGAGTACTTCAAGGAATACTTGGTCCGCGTCAGCAATATTGTCGCTTATCTTTCGAGAATTTGAACTTAGACTTTGGACATCAACGCGTGCATTTGAGGTGATAAAACTTGGTATGATGGAAGGTAAGGTATAGAATGACAACTAGCCATGAGGAATTTATTGTCCAAGGAAGGGTTCATGCTTTTTTTGGTCCTCCTCGTCACTGCTCTCGGCGCTGGTGACAAATATTTTTGATCGGGATCGACTCTCTCGCTTTCACAAGCTCATCTCTCTTCCTCTCCCCTGCCTGGCTATTTTCTAAAGGGAAGTCGATCGTGACGGTCGCCTTCCCTATAGTACTTCGCGTGGGCAACACGACTGCCTGTGTGGTTCAAATCAGTCACCGTTCTTTGCAATATTTATTTTGAACGACAACGACGCGTACAGTACTTGCGAATCTCCACAATGTGCTGGATACTCCGAGCATTGAGCTGGAGGTGAGGGAACTGCGATCTCAGCTTGGCGAGCGATCCCTGAGGTGAGCGATCTCGGCCGTTTTGCAAAATGGAACTGATTCCGAGTAGCCGATTACTTTCTTGTTCGTCGCGCTGCTCTTGCCTGCGCAGTGTGACAAGATAAATCGATTTTGATGCAGCGCTGTATCAATCAGTATCACCCACCCGTCGCTCTTGAAATACACTCGAAATCTAGCTAGACCTTTCAGGTACTAGCAAGAGTACATAACCAAGAGTGTGCAACTCGACGATCTCCAGCCCACGGCGGAATTTTTTTATGACATCAGTCTTTGGCGGCTGTTTGGCTCGCTGATGCCATCATGCGTAGCCAGAGATCAAAGTACAAAGAATTTGTAAATCACAGCTACGGTAGTCGAAGCAGAACAACGGACGATAGATCGATGTGTCCTGAACCTGGTGAACGCTCACCGTATCTACAAAAATGCACGGGAAAGCATACGCACTTGATCATACTTCAGCCAAAGAATGACGCAATAAAAAAATTCCGCCGTGGGTGAACCCATCGCAGCTCGAGATAGGAGTTGCACACTCTTGGTTATGTACTCTTGGTACTAGTAAACTAACTTACTAACCAAAATTGGGGTGAAATGGGCTGCCAAGTGAGCAGGGGCGGATCCAGGGGGGGTTCGAACGAACCCCCTAAATTTTTTCCGACCATGGTGCAGTTTTTTTTTGTTTTGTTTTTTTTTTACAAAAGCCAGGCATGCGAATTGCTCCTAGGATCCTGCCGTAGCGCATATATAGCCCGAGCTGAATCATGCAGATGTTACATTGATATGATCCTCAGACGAACACCTTGCCAATAGGCCTTTCCCAAATCGGCCATTTATTTTGGCCTTTTCGGCTTTTCGATCGGCTGAAAAAATCGCTAAAATCGGCTGAAAATTTCTGTAAAAGGTGGAAATTCGGTTCTAAAGTCGCAGCCACCTTTCGCAGACAATGATTACAGAAATTGTATTTGCATGCTATTGAGGCACTAAAACATCAATTTTCGGCGAATTCAGTGCGAAAATTGCGTATTCGGCTAAAAGATCGGTGATTTCTTCAAAACCACTTTTCGGCCAATGTTTCGGCCGGCAGATTTGGGAAATGCCCACGGGCCGTGACGCAGGCGCACACGAGCGGTCATGCCCAGTTGCCCACGACCCTGCAAAACATGTACATTGTACTACTTTCACTTTAGCTCATGCATATACATGTACCTGTACATGTACACCCTTCAAAGCGGTGACCCCCTTGTACTTGTAGTCTAGGAGCCAAGTCAGCAAAAGTCCAAGGAATAAGGTATTGATAGGCGACAAGCCTCTGGGTCATCCTAATAAAGATATTATTACTTCCTCCGTATACAAAAACTTCGTGACTTTTTTTGAACGGTGTTTTTGAGCAAGAACCTGCTCAACGAACGGTGCCAAAGGCTGTTATCGACAACTCCCGTCCATGTCGAGGTTAGTTTGGTTGATCCCGAACAGATTCTCCACGGACGCCATGCGTGTGAGGACGTTGCGGACAGAAACTCAAGAGTCAAATGCAATAAAAACTAACACTTACTTGCTCGAAACTGACACAGTGACGAAGTGTAGCTCGTGGCTGGAACACGGAGTCGAGTCACGCGGCACTCGCTGCCCTGAAAGTGGCCAGGCTCGTACTTGCGGTGCGCGGCCCCATAGTCATCTACGTAGCGTGAGAACATAGATTTGTTTCGCTCGCACGGCAAGATGAAACATTTTAGTCGTCGTGCAACCAGCGCAGACTCAGGATCAGAATGTCGATGGCCTGGCTTTCTTCGCCTCTCTCCAGTCAGACGTCTCTTTTGTCGCCAAGGGGAATCGTAGGGACCTCCTCGAAGCCATTGTAGAATGCTTGGGAGGATTATCCTGGCGAGAAAATGCGAAGCGTGTGGATGTGCTTGTACGACTCGTTTCACGGCATAATGGAGGTCGCGGGTTGGAACGACTGAATATAGTCGACACCGATTCGTACACAGCTCTAGAGATGAAGAGGACGTAGCCAAAGTCCAGCATCGGATCATCACTAAAGGTGACAAGAATCTGAACGAAATGCGAGCGGAATCAGCGACTGTTGGCGATGCGGAGTCAGCGTCGTCAGGTGACAATGACATGAGCGACGAAGACTCTGAAAAAACTCAATCTCATTCGTCTGAGTTGCTTTTTTCTTTGTATATAGCTTGTAAACAGGTTAGACAATGCCACGAGTGTTATTCCGAGTCAAACGGAACAATCCAGAGCTGTGCGCAGCTTTCAAAAAAAAGTCACGAAGTTTTTGTATACGGAGGAAGTATTATTATTACATGTACATGTATATTCGGCGATTTCTTGGTAAAATCTCAGAATTTGGCGAAAAGATCGGCGATATTCTGAAAAGGCTACTTTCGGCGAATTTTTCGGCCGGCCGATATGGGAAAGGCCTACTTGCCAACATTCAACGCTTGGCCGACACGTACTCTGATGATCTGCCAAGCTCTTCAACTATATCAACTGACATCCGAAAGTGGGGCAGGAAATGGAAGGACGCAGCAGAGAAGTCTCGTGCACTTCCAGCTACCCCACGAGCTCTTGTGCATTGTGATGCCGATGTTTTCCCGAACATCCACGTCCTCCTCCGGATTGTTTCAACACTACCCGTCACCTCTGCGGAGAATGAGCGCAGCAACACTGCCTTGAAATGGCTGAAGCACTACCTGCGCTCGAGCGCTCGACAATGGGATCAGAGCGCCTATCCTCTAGCCGTTTCCCAAAGGTGCCCGCCCTTTTTTCGCCCTTTTTGGAAAAGCCCGTTTCTTTCTCCCTTTATAAGGGCGGAAGAAAACTGAACCCCCCTTGGAAAAATCCTGGATCCGCCCCTGGTGAGCATTGGCGACATAAAAACAAAGCTGAAAGATAAGCGACAATATTGCTGACGTGGACCAAGTACACATTTTATAATAATGATATTAGCGCCAAGTCATTGGTGCTCATTGGCTGTTCCCTATTACACAAGGAGACAGTGATACGCAGTATATACTGGTATTAGTAATAGAAACTAAGCATACCTGTGGGACCGGCATCTTGCGCAGCAGCTCATCCAAACTGCTGAATGCCTGCAAGAGGATTTGCACACATGAAAACACACACACGCGTGCACACACACACACACACACACAATGCGACATCACATGTCTGCAAGCATGTTGAAAAACACCTATACATGCATCTACACAGACCAAAAAAACAGAGTTTGGGTTATCAAAACTGAGAGGTTCTCTGGCTACACCCCACCCTCTAAGGAAGATAGACGCAGTGAATACTTGTCCAGTCTGGTTCTCAAAACATTCGGAGCGGAGACAAGGCAACTCCGAGGAAGCCGCTAGGTGCTAAAAAGGACTACCAGTATGGCCTTATGGCGTCTTCCTAGATAAAATTAAATTTCACAGTTCGCGTCAGACTCGGCTAGAGGCCGAGTTTTCCGCATCCGTAGGAACGCCACCACCCTTCAAGGATTAAGGCCTAGATGCTAGATGCTACTCCTTAACGGCAAGACTACACTCACACTATTGCTAACTCTAGTTGTGCTAGGGGAAAGCCGACCCAAGGCTCATGTCTAATATTCGTCAGCCCGGATTAGCACAGCCCTTGAGGCTCCGGAAGTAGCTGGAATGCTGCTGGATGTACGGATGAGATGTACAAGTACAGTGATGGAAGTTACCATGGGGCCGGTTCACGACACCAGCTGTGCACTTTAGGTGGGAAAATCACCTAGCACCGCTCCACTAGACATGAGCTCAAACAAAGGACAGACATATCATGACCAACTATGGTAGAGCTAGAGCTTACGGATGCGGCCGCGGAAGCGCGGCGCGACGGCAAGCGTGCCAGGAGGTCGCGCACGGTGTCGATGCGGCCCTGCAACACCAGCAGGTAGACGGTGTCCCAAAACATGTTGCCACCGCCGCCGCCAACGTCGTCCTGCTTGCCGGCGACTGACGCTAGATCAGGGTGACTGAGCAGGTCGCGAGCGCGCTCCTGGGCATGATGGCCGTGCCAGCGTACCCACTCCAGCAGCGGCTGCATGACGCAGCCGACAGGCAGCACCTCCAGGAAGATGATCTCGCAAAGGTGCCAGATGAGCTCCACGTTGCCAAACAAGACACTCTGCAAGTACGTGCACAGAAATGAGAGGAATACACGGATATACGGGCACAAGCGCACACACATACACATGAGTGAGACCAGTGAAAAAGTCCGTAAATATGTACCTGCCCGAAAGAAATACCCCCTTCATTCTTTTGGCTCTGTCTGTTGAAGTCAAGTCAAGCCCGATAAACATACTGCCCGAAATAAGTACCAGTACGATGCGCACATGCAGCACGCAGCATGTACATCGACATGAAAATGACTTCTCCACTACACACAACTCAGGTCCGAAAGTTAGTTCGTGCCCGAAAGTCAGTACCGGGCCGAAAGTCAGTACGGGTGTGGTCACTAAATTCGAAAGTAAATACGTACTTATTTACGGACTTTTATTGTATGTATAATTTCAATCCTATAATTATAATATTGTAGGGAAAGAACTCAAAGACAAAGAACGTGACCCCCAGGAGATAGAGATAGATAGATAGATAGAGAGAGAGAGAGAGAGAGAGAGAAAGAGAGAGAGAAAGAGAGAGAGAGAGAGAGCGAGAGAGAGAGAGAGAGAGAGAGAGAGAGAGAGAGAGAGAGAGAGAGAGAGAGAGAGAGAGAGAGAGAGAGAAGATATTCAAACAGTGGCTTCCGGATATTCTATCACTGCAATGCAACGATACACGAGCGTCGTCACATTACACGTACTTCATGTTGTTCATTAGAGGCAGAACGTAAGCCATGGCCGTTGGTTGGTACACCTCTCGCTGTCTCGTGCCTCGCGTTGATCAGGCACGCGTGCAACACAGCACGGTACTGGCGACTTATATGTAATAAACTGCGAGACAAAGAGCACACAAGAGGTGCATACACAGGTCAACATGGTGGTTGTACCTAGAATGAAACAAAAATCCAGTGTCTGCTCCAGAGCCGGGTCAGCCGGGTGAGCGACCTGGTTGGGGGACACTTGGACCCGCTTGGAAAAAGAACACCGGGTCACTTGCTACCCGGTCGGGACTCAATCAGGAAGGCCCAAGACTCCCTGATGTACAATAGCCGCACGTACATGTACGCGGGACTGACCCGGTTGCAAGAGCTGTGTCAGGTACACGTGTACCCGGTTGGTTTGAAATCCTAGAGCAAACGCTGAAATCGTGTCAAACGTGGGGGGGGGGGGTTGCATATTTATTCTGCCAAATACAATACCACACGCACGCTCATATCTGCCCATGCACAGACGCACGCACGCGCACAGACACACACACACACACACACACACACACACACACACACACACACATACACACAAAGACACACATACCTATTCGATCGGGACGAGGAGGTGCTGGCCCCGACTTCTTGCAGGGCGCAGAAGATGGCATGGCACTCGCTGATCAGCTGGCCACATGCTACAGAGCTGACATCACCACTCAGCGCAACCTCATGTACGGGAGGCTCTCGCTCACCGCCTATACCACAGACAAACACCGCAATAAACACACAAAAAATAAAGAGACACTGTTGTAAAGTATAACCTACTGGTACGCGGAGACAACAATTTAATTCCCGTAGCTATGCAGAAGACGTTACTTCAGTAACGTCTGGCGCTAGCCAGGGTCCACACAGCTTTAATTTCGTGTTTGTTTGTTTGTGCCACGCCTGGCGCTATCCCGTATCTGTCCCGTACCGTATCATCAAGAGAATGAGTATGTATAGTAGCATTATGTATAGCATTAAAGCGGTCAGCACCAAGAAATGAGAGACTGTAGAGGCCTAGCATATATGTATGCGAAGTGTATCGGGGGGAATGCATGCAGGGCGATAGCGCAGTAACGTCTGGCGCTAGCTAGCCAGGGTCCACAAAAACTTCCTCCGTTAACAAAAACTTTGTGATGGATATGAAAACGCTTAGAACAGGTCAAGAACAGTTTGTATCGACTGCAAACCACTGGACGAAGGTAGTTCAGCTCATGTACAGCGTCTTTACAAGAGATTGTCAGAATGAGCAGAGTTCAGTTTGCGTCGCATTCGCTCGACTAAAAGCATAGCGTAGGGCCCTGAGCTTCCAAGCGCTCTCGTTATACTAATAACAGGGATAAACTACACACTCATATTCTATACACGCATCCAGGTAAAGTTGGTTGGTAATTGTTCCAAGAACGGTTTCTCGACATCGTTGTCGCACATATTGTTGTCAGCTTAGCACAAGACGCTTTCCTAAATGGGCATAGACAACCAAGATAGAGAGGTACTATCCCTTGGCGGGAATGGGTTTAAAACCCAGTAACTACTTTTAACATCGTCCGGGGGGAATCTTCTGCTGAGCGCTAGCCCTTCTTGCCATCAGAAGAATATGCTGGAGGCAGTCCTAAATTATCAACACAAAATGACAAATGCTCTGACATAAGACAACGCTTTCTGGACACCTGTGCCAGTGAAGTATGGCGAAGCAGGTACAGGCACTCGTACTTTCATGTTTGTGTATTCAATCCACACGCCCCAGAGAATGCCAAGTTTGCCGCTACAAAGAGTGTACTATTCATGTGGGGCATGCCTGCCTGCACTTTTCTTGCTCGTAAAATGGCTATTGAACATCGACGAAATAAAATACATGTAGCCCAATATTGTCCCTATCTAAAAATAAATTCCAAAAATATTTTTATCAATTATTTGGGGGTGTCTCCGCGTTGGCATTGTGTATCTTTCCAATAGTAACGTAGCGAATGCATAAAACATGCTCGCATCTCCATGATCAGTTCTCCCGTGTATGAACTACTTGGCACCATCGACTCCTCAGTGTTTTGCAATCTACAAATAAATTCAAATGCCACAAAATTGTGATAATTCATTTGTATCGTATTTTTTGGAGGCTGACCTGTGGCGGCACGATTCTCCACGGGAGCCGAAGGACTGCCACTGCAGACACTAGAATACACCACGGCACGATCACCGCTGCTGAATTTCACTCCCAGCCCTCCATCTCCGGACGACGAAAATTGAGACATTCTGGTGTACGCAGGCAGGCATACACCAAACTAACGTTTTCAAAGACACTTTTTGAAACAACTCAGAGTTGTGGCACATGGACTGGAGTGCAATTGGGCATGTCGGAGAAACTCAATGAGATAGAAACACAATAATGTTGAATCGAGAAAAACCGGGCGGCTCTGCTGTGCTCAATGAATGGAGAGAACCAAAGATATACAAATCACTTGAATGACTACGACTTCGTAACAAAATCAGGCCATTCGCTTCCTGAAAGACGAAAAATCCTTGCCAAGCAACACCTTCCTTGATCTTCCCGCCACCGAACGAAAAACGAAATCTACAGCTCGATAATATCCTTCAACTCTTTTTTTGTCTGGTTTGTATTAGATTTTGGACACTTACAGCAGGCAAGCCAGACAAGTTGATGACGTTAGGAAGACTTTGGCTGAAAACCAGGGTAAAACCTTTATTCAAGTACCTGAACCCCAGCTACGTCACTGATGCATGACACGCATCTTTTTGAGTGTCGACACAACATGACGTCTTTTCAAGCCCCCTCTCGATCACACTTGATTTCGAATTATTTTGAAGAACTATTATTCAGGCTTTCTTTGTTGAGCAGGAAGTAGTTGGTCGCAACTCCTTTCTTCAATGCACCTCTGTCGTCTTGCCTAGCAGTGTCCTGCTCCCAGGTCTAATGGCGTAGGGAAGCTTTGTATTGGCGATCACTACTCCGCAAGTCACCCAGTGCCCAAGGCCTAGCACAAACTTGTTTTCATCTTGAAATGGCTGCTGACGCTGCAGTTTTGAAATTGGCTCATCGCAAGGAGGTGAACTTGCTGCAGAGGTACGATCGAGCTTACGAGGTGGATAGCATGCGTTCCTCGGCCACCACCTGCTCTGCCCAGAAACGCCGCTCCGAGGATCTGGAGATTTCGGCGGACCAGGGAGCTTTGCTGAAACGCCTCTGCTCGGATCAAGAGGCATCTGCAGGGGGTCCTAGTAGTGGTAATGTGGCGGTAGGGAAGCGTGCTGAACCTCACGTCCACCCGGCCAGATAGGATCTCATTGCTCCAATGTTCATATCTGATCTCTATCTACTTGACTACCCGGTAGTGGGAAACAGCATCGGAACATATCGAGCGAACTTGCTCCTCGTGGAATCAAACTCCAGTCCTGAGGTAGGACCAACAGTTTGGAAATGTACACTAGTTTCACCGAGGAATACTCTACTGCCGGCGCAGGCGCTAGGCCGATGATAGTTTAAAACTGGCCTATTAGTCGTGGAGAAGTCGACTAAGCAAAAGATAGTGTGCGCCCGTGCTTGTTTGCATGCGTACGTGCATGTGTGTGTGTGGTGGTGGTGTGGGTGTGTGTGTGTACGTATGTGTGTGTTTGTTGCTATGTCTAACATAGCTGTTCGCTATCATCACTTCCGCGATGGGCAGGTCTGAGGTGTGTTCGTGTGTGTGTGGTGAGAGAGATTTTATTTATGTGTACCTCCGATCCGGCGTATTCTCTCATGGGTCAGCAGCACTCACACCCCGATGTTAAAGTGACAGAAATGTGGATTATCGTGAACATCCCCTCCCCGTTCCCCTAACACGCATCTCTGAATCGCCTCCTGCAAATGTGCCCATCCCCGCTGCACACACCAGGCGAGTTTTAACCTAGTCAGTGAACGGCAGGCTGTATCGAAACAAATGTCTCCGTGCCCGTCCTCGTGTCTATTCCAACTACCAACGTTATATTCCTATGCTCCAGTACTAGAAATACTCCCATACCCGTCGACTGTACAAAGGACGAATCTTTCATTGAGTGCTCTCTTGATGTCCAGCTTTGCCTTGGTCATGCTGTCTTGCCTCGGTTGATGTGTCCTATTTTCAATGCTACGGCAGTGTCTTTCTCCTGGTGTCAACCGCTTACTAATTTAAGCGGGATTCACAGAAGCTTTTTTGTGATGCGACACGCGACAGGCGCGAAACAGGGAAAACCCCAAATCGCAGCCATGTCGCGGACCACGCAACTGCCGCAACTGGGCCATCGCAGAAGTTGAGCTTGGCTCAACTTTTGCGATGCGATGCGATGCGACAAGCGATTTGGTGTACGATTTTGACCTTTTCTACAGCAAAGTTGTACAAAGGTGCAAGAGTTGCCTATAAATTTTTACAAGTTGTGTCAAACCGCGCGAATATCATGTTGACGTACCCAAATCAGCAAAACTTTGTCGCATCGCTGACTTCTTCTGTGAATGGTATTTCGCGAGTTCGCATCGCACGCATCCATCGCAGATCGCGTCGCATCGCGTGTCGCATCGCAAAAAAGCTTCTGTGAATCCCGCTTAAGTCTTCACACCAAAGTAGCCATCTATAGTATATCCTAGATCTAGAACTAACCGGTTTTTTTTTACCCGAGTGAAATGTTTCTTTCTTTCTTTTTTCACCGACTAGGTAGGTGTAGGAATAGGTATGTTGGTGTTTTATAATTTTGTTATTTTCTGTCTTGCATTGATTTGAGAGCAGTGGTGTGCAGTCAACTTGTGAAAGAACTTTGAGGCAAACATGATTTTTGAGACCTTCTGCGTGTTGTACTCAGGGCGTGATAACATGTTCTGCTGCTCGCTGAGCGTAAACTGAGTGTGATCAGGAAGCTGCATGGCGAATACTCTTTGGTTGTGATCAGGGAGTAGTAAAATAAAGCTACTCTCCTGGTTGTAATGCTGGCTGTGCTTCCAGCCTGTCTATGCGGGCATGCAGCAAGTAGACTCTGTGAATAATCAAGATACTGTGTGTGTGGTGTGGGGGGGGGGGGGGGGGGGGCAAAACTAAAGTAGAGTTGCACGCCGAAGAACGTCCAGCCTGATATGCTAAGAACGGCGATGTTGGCTTTCCGGCAGCTTTTGGGATGCATGTGATTCAGTATGAATTATTTCTGGGAACGCAGTCAGATTGCTGAAAAATAAGAACGTCCAAGGCTAATTTCTTGGAAACAACGTTCTTGGGCACATAACTCTTCTGTTGTGATTATCATGCACCACTGAATGTCGTACTTTCCTGAATTTTAGTTGCACGTCTACGCTACAGGCCAGATACTTGAAGTACTATTTATACTGGGGAACCTTACAACTTTGCAATGGCGCCCATGCATTGCAAGCTACATGCTAGTACATGCAAACGCACCGAATTTAACCTATTTGAATAACAGGCCCGGGACCTGAAAATGGAGCTAGGTGGGAGTGCTGACCTGAGCTTTTTGTGATACAATAATAATCATTATATTGCATACTGAAGGACTAGATAAAGGGATAAGCAACAACATTCGGCCCCAGGCACTGTACAGATCGGCTGTCAGCTGGCCGGAGAGTGCATGCAGTTATGGTGTGGTGGTCAATGGCAAATCTGCATACTGAAGTCACTAAAATGACATCCTGTACAAGCACTGCCTGCATGCAGGAACAACCTGTCACACTGTTTACAGTGCAAATTATTATCTATCTACCTTGCGAACGAAATATTTCAGCCACAACAAATTTTAGGCCTCGGAAGCTCGCGGGCCAAAAAGAGCCAAGTATTTTTTGGTGATTTAAAATGTTGGGAACGCGAGGGCCTGGGACACTTGAAAAAAAAGATCTGCATTCATCACAACTATGGCAGTGACCGACTGCGCAGCTGCCGGCATGTCCGGACTGGACGATTTAGGCATTTTAGCTACCCCCTCACGCCACCACCCCGTGATCAGGCGTCAGATGCGGCTCCGGAAAACAGTGGGGGAGGATAGATCAGATCTACCAATAACAACCCGAGGCCAAAGGCCGACATTCCATTCGACACATCCATGCTTTCTTCGTGCCATCAGGACGTTGTAAAATACAACCACCCCCATCCCAGGCTGGGACAACACAAGATAGTGCACACACAAGATAGTGCACTTGTACAGCGGTGTGTGCTGTACAAGTACTTCGCAGACAATGCACCAGAATCGAGCAGAAAATCACTTCGGAAGTCACGAGTCCGAACAGGACTGAGCACACTGGATTTCATGTCACAACAGACAGACGACCAAGACATGGGAAAACAATAATACCACAAACTGGCGCACGATGCTGTGGAAAATATTAATCAAATCTATAAACACAAACATGCACGCACACAAATACTTATAAATACAATGACTCTGGAGTAGACATGTCCAAGAGCTCGCACACTCCGACGCAGAGAGAGCGGATCCAGACTGAGCAACTCTGGAGCAGAGTAAGCAAGAAACACCACCCCACCAATGGAGAAAATACCAGCAATGGTCTGAAAAAGAAAGAAAGAAGACTAACCAGAGGGTGTCCAGTGATGATATCAGTGCTTTACGAATATTAGAGAGGGATCCGAGAGATTTCGTTAAAGTCATAATGAACAATAAGGCGGATAAGTGACGACCGCTGGCGTGCTTGAGGAGTGCCAGGAGCAGTCGGCGCTACTCGCAGGAGCTTTGCGAGCGGCACGGACGACCAACGGTCGGAGTAGAGCGACATGACGCTGGGTGGGGAGGGCCCGGTGGTGCACACAATGATGTAAGAAGCACCTGGGAAGTACGTCGGGGGTACTGTTGAGCTGGGCCGCCCACCCGGCGCTGATCGCATGCAGTAGTTGCTCAAGGGTATGTCCTGGCGGTGCCCATCACAAGCAGCCATCGCAGGACAGTTACCGGTTGAGAAAGGCATAGGGCCAGTAGTAGTATATAGGGTATTGCAACCGAAGTTTGAGCTGCTGCGGCACACCAACACACACACACAGTGATGGTGACATCATCGGTGGCTAGCCAGTGACATCATCGGTGGCGCTACATCGCCGTGGTATGCAATCACTGTGGCAGAGGAAAATACTGTAGTGTTACAGGTGTATCGTTTACAGGCGACCGGAGTGCTTGGCATGGTTGATGCGCGCCTCGCGTTCTGTCTGTGGCTCAGCTTCCTTAGCAGGACTGCTGGCTGGCGCAGCGGTGGTGGTGTCGCGTTCTAGATCGCGCACCATGTTGTGCGTGGCGCCGTACCTGGCGGTGAGGGGCGGAATGACGGCCTCGAACTCGTCCTGCGCGTCCTGAATCTCGGCGGAGCTGAGGCCGAGCGAGGCACCGACCATGTCGAAGGCGAGACGTGCAGTCTTGAGCACGTCGAGCTTGCTGCCGAGGCCCGGGTTCACCTCAACGATGTCCATGCCGCCGAGAGCGCCTGTTCTTGCCACCTGCTGGCAGATGTAGATGCCGTCCTCACGAGACAGGCCAAACGGAACTGCAGGGTACGACGAGACAGGACACAACACAAACCAGCAAGAACAACACAGTGTTATCTAGTGTCTCCTTGCAAGTGCAATGCGTACTGTACTGCCTACACCAACAAATCTGTTGATCCCGGAGCCGCGGAGTATGCTCCATGTCATGCGAAGAACATAAAGACAATGATTGCCGTATGGCATGTACCTGTTACAAGAATACTGAACGTCCTCTGCTGAATCTGCTATGTGAACTACTTACACCCACATGACACGTACATGTGTAGTACAAGACTCCTGATGGATTGCTGGTAAGCTTCGTTCTCAGAACGACATCATTGTAATGACATAACCAGCTCCATGTATCAATGCATGCGTGTACGGGATGTGAGATTCTAAAGTGTGAAATGCAGTTTCGCGGAACTGAAGTCGATTGAATCATGAAAAGATCCCTAGATGCTCTTCATAAATTTCGAGAGAGCAACCCACCACTCGTACTTTACAGAAAAAGCATTCAGATAATGCAAAGCATGCCTCTTGCAGCTGGAAACCTTTCCGCCACACCCAATACAGCACGAAAACGGCGGTCAAGCAGGAGCGCCTTGCCGAGGCAGCGCCTGCAAAACAGGAGACAGCGCACTCACCTCGAGTTCCGGTGCTCGGCGCGTACATCGGGTCCAGAGCGTCAATGTCGAAGCTTAAATGCAGCGGCTGCGACTCACTGCACGGGCCAGAGGAAGCAGACAAAAAAGAAAGAAAGACGTGTTCGCTCAGTGCATGTGTTGCGAATTTGTACTACGACTATGATTTACGCATGTCGTTGTATTTGGTTCTTGTCTTGTGGAGTCCAGTGTCTGATGTCAAATATGGTCTAAGTGTACGTGCGAGTATGGTGTGATGTGTGACGTTTATGGTATGTGGTGCATGCAAGAGTACGCGTTGTCAGAGAGTGAGGATATGCTTCCGTCTGTGTGAGAGTGACTGTCAAGTGAATGCTGTACATGCGCAGTGCTAGTTTGGTCTGGGAATGAGAGTCGTGTGTGATTCGTCCGTGGTCTGGTTGTCTTGGTCATGTGTTCTGTACGTATGAGTCCCTGATTGGTCGTCACGATTTGTCCTCGGTTTATTACTGCTTGCTCTTTTGTTGTTTTCGTTGAGTCTTTTCCCGGGAGTCTTTCCGTTGTCCTTTTTGTCGTCTCCAAGTTTGTCTCTCTCCTCCTGCGCCCTCGTCATTTCTTGGTATAATATAAGTATTGAAGATACAATCAAGAGTGTGCGTTGTTGTGTGGCGGGGGCCAGGGGGAGAAGCCTACTTCACATGCACAGTATTTCATACACCAAACAAACCTATCGATCACAATAGTACCGGAAAACAAACTACCAGAAATGGACCATTTGGCATCTGGGTGAAAAAGCAATGACGAGCCATCAAAAAGCAGCTTTTTGCCAGCAACAGCCTATTCATTACGAGTAAAACACAGCCAAACTCTCTACCTTGGTTTGAGCAGATTCATGGCGTCGTTGACGACGGCCTTGACACCGCGCTGCTCGACTTCAATGTTGTCAAACGACTTGATGCCCAGACGCTTCATGATCTCCCTGCAGAGCGAGCGTGAACACATCGCCACACGTGTGCAAACAAATGCACGTACACACAACACACAGAGATCTGATAAGCACACTGCAACCCAACACCGTATCTTACAGCAAAACCGAGAAAGACATAGAGATGAGTGGGACGTCAGCCACAACTGACATAATTATAAGAACCAGCCAATTGCTAGGTTCTCACTCCCGTATATGCGCGTACACACGCACACTAATGACCTCATGCACCTTTGTCCCGCTCCCCGACACTCGAACTGTTCGACCCTGCAATCCCCCCGCACATGATCCCGCTTTGCCGTATTATCCGTTGGCCTGGGTTGCTACATTCGCGCTCATCATCCATACATTGCCATAGCAAGCCCGAGTTGCTAAACCGTACAGACGCAAGCTTCAATTGAATCAGAATTCTCCACTTGTCATTAAATTTATCACTAGCATCAACTATGACGAGTACACAGAGACAGCCAACCACTCTCAGCTCTGAACAAGGTCGAAACAGCTAATTGTCCGGAGATTGAGTGAGAGTACACGGTTATTATATGTTCGCAACTGTACTGGTACCATAGAAGTCAGACAGAAACAACAGCCGGAGAAAATTCAGAACTCACTTCTCTCCGTCATCCACATCGCGCAGTCCGATGTACACAATATCTTCCGGTCTGAGCCTGGACACGAGGACACACACATACGCGCACATAGTGACACACAAACATACACAGCGAGTACAAGCAACTGAACAACGTGGTGCCCAGCATCATTTTTACATCATGCCGGTGAGGTCACACTGCCAGTAAAATTAGCCTGTCCAAGCTTTGTAAATAAAATCTTTCAAATTCATAGCGATCAAGACAGGCAGACAGGGGAGCATTGGTCGGATTAGAAAGTTGCACACCACACGATGACTTACTTGCGCTCGAACCAGTCGAGACCGGGCATGTTAGCGAAGGCGCCCTCCAGACCCTGCATGAGCACACCGAGTGGCATGCCGTGCAGGTTGCCACTTGGTGAGGTCTGGTCGGTGTTGATGTCAGCATGGGCATCCACCTGAACAACAGCAACATCAACAACAACATCATCGTGAGAATGAATATTTGACACAACAATGATCTCGTATCGGCCACAGGCCACGAAGATTTTAAACAACAACAAATGAAAATCTCACTCTATTGTCTCTTATTAGCCACAGGTCATCGTGAGAATAAAGATTTTAAACAACAACACGCGTGTAGGGATGGCAACAACAGGAAACAAAGGCAAACGATGTATTGCCTACTGCTGGAAGGGGTGGAAAAGAGGCCATCTTCTTGGGAAGGACATGCCAGACCCGGCGCCCTGGACCTCTTAAAATGTCACCATCAGGTGGAGTTCTCTCCACCCGGCGCCCTGGACCTCTTAAAATGTCACCATCAGGTGGAGTTCTCTCCGCCCCACAGAGTGCTCATCGTTAGACAATTGGCAGGAGCAAGCGGGCCATGAAATGCCAAGCAGTGGAGTCAGCCAAGGATGACATAATCATGCAGTGGACCACACACGCCATGCATGATGGCCATCACACACACACACACACACACACACACACACACACACACACACAGAGTCAGCACGCTAGGCTGCACTAAGTATGAAGAGACGACACTACAGTGGTGCGTGACAATGGCACTTCAGAAAGTTACTTTGCAACACAAGGCCGGCTAGCCACACGACCATGTCACCAATGTAAAGGACCACTTTAGTTTAGGCAGGAGCACTCTAGACACACAGGCAAGACGAGGAGGCCACAAGTAGCCAAACTCACGGTGGGCGCAGCACTTACCCACAACACTTTGAGGTTGGGTCTTGCTGTGGCATGGCCATGAACAGTACCCAGGGCCATACTGCACAACACAGAAAAAAAAACAACAGGACAAGAAGCAAAGCTGTAAGTTGAAGCTGAAAATTGGAAAAGACTCAAAAGAGCAAAAAACATGCTTCCACACTGGGCACCTGTGCATGTACAAATGAGTGGTATGCCTGTTGGAAAACAGATTTACCCAAGAAAAAGAGGCTCTAACAGGCCCCAAAGAAACACACGGTCGGTGGTGTTGTCCTTGTTTGCAAGGCGCAGAGTGTTGCGGTAGTGTGTAATGCATATCGTAATGGCCAGCCAATAAAGCCAATGACACCATGCACTAGTATCATTGAATTTATTCCATCTACAGTTCTTTCTCAACACGTGTGAAAAAGGCAGAGCACTATGACATTATGCAGAACAAGAACCGCTCAGCAAATCAAACTTTTCGAAACGTATGGTGGAATACACAGACAATTCCTGTGTGCGTTTGAAATCGGATGTTTACTTGCGGAATTTACAGTTTGCCGCAACACTACAGTACATAGTATGGAGAGCGGATCTGCTACTCCGATCAGTATGGCCATAATCTACTGTCTGTAGTCTGCGTTCAAGGCAAGAACACGTCTATCAGTGGCAAGAGGATAATTTCATAAACATGAATATAGGGAAGGAGCACTGCATACATGTACGATCACACACAAGTCACTGGTATGATAACACAACTACACTGCCCTATTTGGTGATCAACACTTTGTTTCCAGCATTAGCCATTCTGGGCGGTGCTAGCACGGCAATTAATCCTCTGTATTGACCCCACAGCCTAGAGGTGCTGCATTACAATAATTATTGAATAATGAGCCAATCTCATCGTCAAGACTATGCTCTTTCCCAGCAACAATCCTCCTCTCGGCACCCATCCAGCTCTACTGATTATGGTCTGCAGTAACTGCACTACACACACACACACAGTCTAGGTACAGTGCCAAACCCGCAATGCTGTCCATTTCAGTACTGACTATTGTGCAGTGAAGCATATGGCAGCATCAGCCTATAGCTGGCAACACAATGCCCAGACTCACATAGTCTACTACTAGTACTACACATGACATGTACTAGTGTAAAGTGCAATCTCTATGCTATGCCGTAGAAACAATCTGCCTAATCAAGGACATCGTTCAAGTCATGCTACAGTGGATGCACTGCCCCCTGGGCCATGGCTACTTCTGCAATCAAGAAACTGCTGCCTGGCACTTGAGGCTGAGGCCTCGAGGACAGGCACTTTCAGAGCCGTTCAACTACAAGTACAATACACCGCACACAACAACCTCAAGAGGTCACGCGTTGCTAGTTTTTGGTGCCAGCAGCTAGCCCCGACTCCAAGACTGGGCACATGACTGCCACGAGCATGCAGTCCACTGTACTGCTGTGTCACCGCAGCAGACAAAACTCCACGGATAAGGGGGTAATAGGGTGATCTGTGCAAGGCAGACGGGGGGGGGGGGGGGGACCAAGTGACATCATGGGTTCATTTCCTGTGCAGGCTGCCGCAGGCAGTCGGCCTGGAACTCATGGTAGCAGTCCTGACACTGCTACCAACACAATACAACCAGTCAGCCATGACTCACTACGCAGTGTACCAACTGCCCACGTACCAACTCGGCAACTGTCCCGGTCACAACACAAAATACTACTTGTAACAAGAATTGACGGGCACAACAATGCCATTCTAGAAATGCCCACCACACATTCACCATACATTCGCCGATGTTTGCCCCAAAGGTCACATCGTATTTACTGGGCGAGGAGCTTGCCCCAATACAGCACTGAATGGCATCAGCATGACACATTATTATAAGATGTCCATAAGGTGCTGCAGGCAGCATCAAAGACAGGGCCCAGAAAGACACGCCAGCACGCCTAAATACCAACCGCCATACCACGGTGTCACATCAACTACAACAGACACCACAACACCCACAAACAAGATCACCTCCTGACTTTTAGTAGGCGAAAGACTGCAGCTATTAAAATATTAATGGAGAGTTCTATAGAGGTTTTCTGTTATCATGTTCTGCAAACTCCTTGCCACACGTTGCCTCCACTTGGTCACACCATGCTTTGCAGGGAACTACCAGTAGGTGAGCAGCTGCCAGACGTCCATGAGGACTGGAAGCCAGGAGGCGAGTGCTTGGGCGAGCGAACTAGATCTGCTGAAAAAGCCATGGCAGCACCTCCCATATGAACCATACCTTCAGCAGCCACTGGCCGACAAAGAAACATGGCTAAGGCCCGTCTTCTCAGGGCATCCATAACCAAGAGCAGGAAACCACCAAGAGTGTGCAACTGCCTGCACAACCTCTATACAGTGCTGCGACGACAGAACTTCACATCATGTAGTAGAAGTTTTCACATCTCATGCCTACAGTCCATTCATAAAAGATGGACTTCAAGCTTTTGGCCATAAATGGGTCAAACTTGAGCTTTTTTTAAAATTTGTTCGACAATCCCCCATGGAATGCTCTTCCAATTATGTTTCTAAAGTGTTATTTCTCCAAAAAAGCAAAGGATTTCGGCCAGGTTTTGCTCCAAAAGCACTGAATTGGGAAAATCCAGGCCGTTTCACTCTACTTGCAACAATACATTGTGCTGTTCGAACCCAGTTGAGGTACCTTTTTTAGGATCCCTTTTCAATTTTCGTGGCATTGCACCATGTACAATAAAATCGCCAAAAACGGGAGCTCACCAGAGCCCATCCTTTTGTGAATGGACTGTAGCTAACAATTGTCAGTCAAACTATGTTCTTAACCTTTTGAGCGCGCGTGACGTTCTGACACGTCATGACCACTGCCACTGTGACACGTGTGACGTTCTAGAACGTCACGAGTCAGTACGGAACTACATCGATTCGCACTTCTTCCGTGGCGTGGCGTCGAGTTGTACCGCTGCACAGAAGACTCCTAGGATGTACGAGTACAGTAAAAAATGCGAGTCGCTCCGTAAGTTTGAACTGGAGTTACATGCGCGTGCATACATTTCAAAATATCAAATTCGCGTATAACTACCTTTCTGAAAACGGTCATAACTTTGTAACTTTTGTTGTATTTCCAAAACAAACACAGTTCTGTGCTCAGGATACATGAAAGAATCGTTTGAAATCAAGTTTGCTCACCTAGAGTGAATTAATTTTTTTACTGTGCAGAGGTTTTCAATGGGCCCGGGCTCAAAAGGGTAATAAGTGATGTAAATTATCAAATAAGATGGTGCAGCTGACTTCAACATCCTTTATACTGGTTCCAGATTAGCTACTCTGCAGGATTGTTGGTGTGTAGATGAGATAACTGGGTTCACGAATGCTTTACAAAGACAGTTCTCGATCTACTGCCAACACCACAGAATGTCCATGGCAGAAATCTCTAGAAATTTAGAACTCCTCAATGACTTCACCGAGTGCATATCGTGTACAGTCCATCAGTGGTTGGTTTTAGAAAAAAGTATTCCGCTTGATTCATCAATACACATGGAATAAACGAGTTCGAGAAAGGCACAGTCACTCTGACAACCAGGCTGCTGCAGCCATGACATCTGATCACAGCACGCTGTGCCATCGCTATCGCCGCGCAATTTGCACAGAACAACAGGAACTGCCAGAAATCCGCCTTATCTCGAATAATGGCCGCAGCCTGCCGATGCGGGTTGCCGTTGGGCCTTGACGCATGGAGATTTTTTCCCCAACAAGTTGCGGTGTCATATTGGGCAGGTGCATGCAGCTCAGTCCAACCTCTCCTCAGCGAGGGCCAATCCTCTTGCCCTCGTGTTATATCATCAGGACAAGTTTGTGTCACTGAAACACTCTCTTAGGGCGCCAGCCACGCCATACCTGACGTGCCCTTTGCCTAAAACCATTCCAGCACTGACAAGACTTCAACTGTCCCCAAAGAGCACAGCAGCAACAGGCAGCAAGACCAGTCAACAGCTAGCTGTGACAAAGCTGACCTGACACAACACCGAGCCACAATGACAAATCAAAAAGGACTAGACGTCAAACTAAAATTACACGCTGCTCGCCAAGAGGACTCGGGCTCGGCTGCAGGCAGCACACACACACACACACACCCCCAAGACGTGACAGCAAAATTATTTCTACCGAGTTCCTTCACGGTCCTGTCACTCTGCACACTGCATGGCTATTTGAAAAGGCCATTCAGTGTCAGGGATACAACATGGCCATGTGGACAAGATTTGTTTCTACCAACTGGCTGTTCACATCGGAGCATCAGATACACCAACTGGTGTGTCTGTCGACTCGATTCCAATTCGACACAGGACGAAGCAACTCCAGTTCTTCTCCAACAAACACATCAAGTAGCTCGCAAAAAAAACATTTACTAGTATCCGATATGATCAATCACCACGATCGCAACATACCTATGATCGCCTCCCAGTGTTAGATGGAGCTTGTCCTTCTGCGATGAAATTCTCTCCGAAAGCTGAAAGAAAGTGGTGAAGAGAGTACAGAAAATTGATCAGACTTTAGTTTAGGGAAGTGAGAACTATTTATGGGGAACCGTTCAAAACAGATTATTCCCAAAAACAGCATCGTCAAACAGAGTAACTTGTACTGTGCAATATGCTTACAGCTCGGCAAAAGGAGCCAACAGCTTCTGGGTTCTTCACGCCTCGAACTTCCCCACGCAGGCTGTTGTCTTCAACAATGTTGCCAGTGTCCACGACATTGTAGGCTGCATTGTGTGAACAATAAAAAAACCCAAAACACGAACTGAAGCAACCGAATTATTTAGTAGCACAAGGCTGCGTGCCACGAGCACTTGTATGTTGACCACGATAAGGCAACTAACTTACCACTCCGTCTGATATAGTCCAGAATTCCAAGGTCTCTCAGAATATCGGGAGCATCTCTGGTACCAGCTCTTGGCTAAAGGAACAGATCGGGGAACAGAAGAGGCTGTTCCAAGACAGAACAAGAATACCACCTTCCATAATGGTTTCCATTCGAACCTGGCCAACTTCACAGCAAGCGCCAATCACAGAAACATCGTCTACGAGACGCTGCGAGCTGCTGCGCGAGTATGCACGTACACCACCCGATGGTAAGCATTTGTGGAGAGGACGGAATCTCGACAACATCTTTGCTGCAAGCAAAGCAAATAGCCAACTACGACAAGAAGAAGACGATGAGCACTCGTATGGACGCCACGTACACGGGTTCAGGTGCGAACTGCCTCTGCGGAAGCGAAATCCAGCAGTTTATAAAAATAAAAGTGACCATGTTCTGGCCCATACAGACTTGGCCATGCGCGCGCGTACATATGTGCAGCACTCGCAAGTAGCTGAGTACATGCAGCGTACAGCGCATAGTCTGCCATAGATCATAGAATCTTGGCCGAGTACGATCTTTTGGGTGACCTTTTTCCTAACTCCGCTTGTGATTGGCTAGCTAAGGAGGTGTGTGCGGGGCGCGCGGGATGCACGTACATATATGTACATGTAATATGTACGGCCACTTGCAGCTTGGCGAAAAACGTAGATCTACACTCTACACACTCCATACATGTCAATGCTTCGTGTACACGTCTTGTGCGCGCGGGGACAAAAAGAAAAGCTTTCAAAATCCACGTGGTCGAGCGGGGCAGCCAAGACAAGTACACCAAACTGCAAAGTCCAAGCCAACAAAAGCAAAGGGTTCGGCCATTCAATCGTAGATGGAGTTTGCTGCCACGACCGTGACAACTCAGGCTGGAGTCTGGCAAGTCACTGACTCCATTCGTGTGCACTGTACGAGTACCAACAAAATGCAATAACAACAAATTTTATTCACCCACACTGAGCTGCATGCACGGAGTTCGTTCCAGGCGAGAAACTGGCAGGTTCTACTAGTACTTGACGGTTCTGTTGCAAAAGCGCGTGGCAAAGCCACCGAGTTGGCAGAAAACGACTGACTGTAGATCTACTCGTCGTCTCAGACTCTGCATCAGTTTCAGCCAGAAAACGTGCTTGATGCGGTGACCGTGTCGACTTGAAGTGCCACAGAGGCAGCCGCTTGATATGAACACTGCCAGTCGAGTCGGTCTGCTGCTTTTTTTCTTCATTTTTTTAGTCACAGCTATCCTTTACTACAGTAATAGTATCTTTCTGAAGTGCCGTGCATGCACATGGTTGACCTGATTCCGAGTCAGTATACAGTGCAGTGATTGTTACAGCTACAAGTACAAAGTAGTACAGTCATCCTGGCTTTGTCATGGAATCGGGCGCCAGGAACAAAATCATTGCAAAGGCTGCTTGCACGTCGACTGCCACCACCCAGCGCAGCCAAAAACTACGAACTGCACGGCGCTGGTGTGCTCATCTGAATGCCGGCATCTGCAGGCGTTTGCTACACTTTGTTGTGCTGGGTGTGAAACCACGCCGAGGAGTTAGCAGTCGTGATTCGTGAGTTGTACAGTCAAATCTGTCGTAAGCGACCGCCCCTTGGTGCAAGAAAAAGCGGTCGCTTACGGCAGATGGTCTCCTACGGCAGATGTATGGTAAATCCGGCATACCAGGTATATGCTTCCATGTACTCAAATCGACGAGAATAATGTGATTTTTAATATCATTTTATTGGATATTCAACGACGACCATACCCATACTAGGGCCATAGTACGCGTATGCGACACGGCAGTAGATCGACACTGCCTGGACTTGAGAGCTACAGCACAGCCCTCAGTACGAGGCCAGGCGCCAGTCGATCGCACTTGCAAGACAGCACATTTTCACACTTTGCAGGTGACAGCGCACTGGCAAGGACAGTTTCGCACCTGACTGAACCTGGGTCGCGGTCGCTTACAGCAGATTTGAATGCAGCCACCGTGCATGAAATCGCGGTCGCTGGTCGCGCACAGCAGATGGTCGCTCTGGACAGATCAGTTTGTATGTGAAACCGTCGGTGCACGGAAAATCGGTCGCTAACGGTAGATGGTCGCCTACAGCAGAGGTCGCTAACGGCAGATTTGACTGTAATACTAACATAATACAATCATGCAGTATTAGTACTCTCATGTCATTTTAACCCTTTGTGGGTCTTACTCAATGTATGTGAGGGGTGGTCACGCAAACACGCGTACAAACAACGAGCCATAACTCAAGTTCCTTGAGTTGTAGGTATGGGTAAACTATAATATATTTTCAAAATCTGTATGCCTGGACGCGTCCAGAAAACACAAATATGACTATGTCCAGGCAAGGGTATGACCCGTGGTAGCCCTTCAAGTTGAGAGAAAATACAATTGCGAACAAAAAAGCACAAAAATCACAGCTCGAAGTGCATACCAAGTTCGTGATGGAGCTGAAGTCCTATGCTAAACAATCAGGTAAGCGCTACGTCTTGGTGAAGAATATATGCTCCTAATTCCGTCCTTGAACTCCAATACCTCGCCATCGGCGATGCACCAGCAGCAACAGTTCCACAATATCACAATTTTGGTTCGTTCACCTCAGCGCCGCTCGCGTCAGATTCACTCTCGCTCAGATGAGTACTCAGGCGCGATGTCACGCGTGCCGTGATTCTCACGGCCAGGCGAATCAGCTGATCGCACCTGACAAGTCCTTGTAAGAGTTGCTGTTGCTGTGCTTCCTCGCTGGTTGGTAAATTTGATTTCTTCATTCGGGGACGATTTATTTGAGCTAGGAGGACTCAACGGAGCTCTCTTTCTCACGACATTACACTGGAAATCCTCCAGGGACATCCAGCCTAGACTGGTGCCGTCAGTGTCCTCAGAAAGCTTTTCTGACACGGCTTCAAGAGATGCACTCCCATTCTCGAAATGCGCGTATGGCGGATGGTCGTCTTTTCCAATTTCACCAGACTTCAGTCGATCGATACTGCAAAAATTTGTATAGTAAGTATGGTTGTTTTTTACACCGTTGGAAAGCCTGGGACCTCAGCTACGAGTACGAGTGGAGCACCATTTTAGTTGTCTCCTAGCAACAAAACTCACAGAAAATGCGATTTTACTGTAAGGGTCACATACGACCCTTAAAGGGGAACTCCGGTCCAAAATCACCCCCATTTTTTATTGCGGAATCCATTAGAGTATGTCGTAAGTGGTAGAATGGCGAAAACCGGACGCTTCTACGACAAGGATAACATACCTAAATTACCAATTGCAATTTTCCATATTTGGCACGAGGGGGGCCCCCTCCCACCCTGTGACGTAAAACGTTCTCAGCCCGGTCCACTCAGATGAAATTTTCAAATAATTGAAGCAAGAATGAAAAGTCCTTGGCCATTGTTGAAGTGCTTGTTGTTCTGTGCCATGCCCGATTTATTGTCACGACTCGCTGCTGCGTCTCTGGATGCAACAATGTCACGAAGAAAGAGGCGCCTGCGGGCTGTCGTAGCATGGCTTTCCTCTGGCTGACGCGAACCTGACGACAGCTTGGCTATGGAGAGTATGTTGGAAGGATTTTTCTCCGACGAAAAATAATCGTGTCTGCACTGAGCATTTCACTGAGATGTGCTATGAAAGAGATTTCCAACAAGAGTTTGCACAAAGCATTGGTGGCTATAAGCAGAAGCAGCAGCGACGCTTGAAGCCAGGGTCTCTGCCATCCTGAAACTTGGCGGTGCATGTCATACTAATAGTTAGTAGCTCCTCTACCTCTGCTGCCAGCAAAAGCAGACCATCTTCGATTTACTTCCAGGAACGTGAGCACGATGAGGTAAGTGAACGGCATGATTTTGTGCCGTCCAGAACGTAGCTCTAAACGACTACAGTCCTACTCAAAGTCCTCTGCTCAAAATCCTAGTCAGTGAAGTCGAGAATTGATGTAATGTACATGGAACGTTATCATGTGTGTTATTTCGGTTCTCTTTATCTGTAAGTTTCCATTGCGTTACTTTCCGGTTGCAGCTACACTGCCACAAATACAAGGTACAGTATGATTTGTAGTCTGGAAAATTTCCATGCTGTCATACTGAAGTGGGCACCAAAACGTGTCCACTTTTCGTACAATGGCATGAGAGCACGGGTACAGTCGGCATGTCTGTCCCACAATGCCAATATAGGGTGAGCGCACGCCAAAACCAAGGAGGGTGTGCTCAGGTACAGGCTGGAATACACCAAGAGCACAAAGTGGCCAAGAAGCTGCACGACAATGTCCGGCAACTTCTTGAAGGACCTGTTGAACGATGTGCATACAACCATTCTCGGCATTCGCAACGGCACACGGCACCGGCACAACCCCATGCTCCCGAACACAGTACAGTCTTGTGCCATTGTATCTGTCAACTTTACCAGATTGTTCGTGCAGCTGCATTGGTGCAAAGCATGCGCCCACCCGAAAACACAAATATTGCCCGAGTCAAGAATAGTTATAAATCGTGTCTGTCAACTGTTTTCTACATTCTGCATGCACATGTACCAATGATTATGTGAACGTCAACCAGGCCAAGAAGCATTATCATCATCATCATCATGTCCAACTGCTTCCTCAAAGCCCCAGTGCGCATCTGCATTGGCTTCTGGTACAGCTGCTTTATCTTCGATACCACGTAAGACGGTATCACACGCCGCTGCTTGCGTCCAAAGTGTCCATGGGTGAACCATGTGTATTGTCTATACACCACATGTCTCCAAATCCTGCACAAAACAGTTGGAGAGATGTAGATACACATACCACGAGTGTCTTCATGATTGTGTAAAAGTAAATAGTTTCAGTGTAAATAGTTTCGGATTCGAGTTAATATTTCTATGGGCTACTATACTAAAGACACTTTGGCATTTTTTCAAATTTACATCACTTTTACACACAGTTGAAACACTTACAGTGCTAGGAATAGTATGAATGAAAGACATCGTTGTACCAGTATAATTATATTGGCATGGGTGCAATAGAACTTCATGATTGTGCGATGGAAGTTGGTGAATTTGAATACTGTACACAAAATCATTGCACAACACTTCCCATCTACTTTGTACCGGTACATGAAACATGGAAAGAAAGGAAATAATGAAACCGATTCAGTGAATCCTCACCTGTTTGACCACGGTCCACACCTTGCCCGAAATTCTTCGAAGGAAAGCAATGCCACCTCGAGCACTGATTTTTGCAGGCAAACAACAGCAAACTCTGAGTGCTGCGTGACGCACTGCAGCCCTTCCTGCTCGCCGCGTTTACTGAAAGCTGCAGGAACCTCCCAGCAACAAGTCGACTCGACCTCGCTCCACATCATGCTGCATTGTCCGCAACGGCATCAAGCAGTGCTTCTCACGCGAGCACTTGCAACCAAAGCGTTCTCTTCACGTTTATCTGTTTTGTAGTCTCAGAAATATTACTTGTAGACAGTTTCGCAGACGCTGATGCGCGCTTCGGCTCGAACCTAAAAGGCCTCGGTGTTGTTGAATCCGAAGTGGCGTCCACCTCCACACCTCCCGTGGTCTCCTCTTCCTCCAACATGATGATCGAATGAATACTAGTACAAGGGTTATTGATTGAAGAAAAAACAGTGAATACCTTTTTCAAAATTTCTGCAGGTCTACCATTTGAATAAAAAAATTTGGAGGTCACTGAGAACGTTTTACGTCACAGGGTGGGCGGGGGCCCCCCTCGTGCCAAATATGGAAAATTGCAATTGGTAATTTAGGTATGTTATCCTTGTCGTAGAAGCTTCCGGTTTTCGCCATTCTACCACTTACGACATACTCTAATGGATTCCGCAATAAAAAATGGGGGTGATTTTGGACCGGAGTTCCCCTTTAAGCGGGATTCACAGAAGCTTTTTGGCGATGCGACACGCGATGCGACAGGCGCGAAACCGGGAAAACCCCAAATCGCAGCCTTGTCGCACCCCACGCAACTGCCGCAACTGGGCCATCGCAGGCCATCGCAGAAGTTGAGCTTGGCTCAACTTTTGCGATGCGATGCGATGCGACAAGCGATTTGGTGTACGATTTTGACCTTTTCTACAGCAAAGTTGTACAAAGGTGCAAGAGTTGCCTATAAAATTTTACAAGTTGTGTCAAACCGCGCGAATATCATGGTGACGTGCCCAAATCAGCAAAACTTTGTCGCATCGCTGACTTCTTCTGTGAATGGTATTTTGCGAGTTCGCATCGCACGCATCCATCGCAGATCGCGTCGCATCGCGTGTCGCATCGCAAAAAAGCTTCTGTGAATCCCGCTTAACGCTTATGTGAGACCCATAAAGGGTTAATCGGCATCATGTCACCGGGCCGGGTAAAGTTAGTTAGTAATCTTGGCTGCCCGTTCACCTACGTACATAACATGTATGCCATGGCCTAGTATTCAAGAGACTGAGTACACAACATCCACGTAACATCGTTCACAACCATGTACCACTCTACAACATGAATGATTTACACTACAGTCGGTACACTAGTACGAGTCGTATTGTAATGTTATGAAGCATACTGTGTAAATATTCGTCTGGAATTAAAGGGGAAGTGCATCGATTTTTCGAGTATGGTCCAGAAGAAAGACAATTTGATATCGGTTCGAATGGCATTTCAAACGACCCACGTGCCCTTTGCTAGGTTACGACCAATCAGCAGCCTCGGAGAGCGGGCTTTGATATTCCATCAAAGCCCGCTGTCATTGACAACCTGTACGAGAAAACCATCAAAGCCCGCTGCCATTGGCAACTGTACGACAAAACCATCAAAGCCCTGATCATGCCCAATCTCAGTCTTTTCAAGGTGATCTGGCTATAAGAACAAGAAACCGATAGGGGTGGTGGTCGGGGATGCGGTGGCTCTCATCTTGTGGAGTTGGAAATCTAGCTCCAGCACCGCAGAACTCTCAGCAGTATGCTGCGTGAGCAAGGCGTGTATGTATAGGATAGTGCACGGATCCGAGGAGAATATTTTTCATAATCCCCAAGGCGCGCAGCGCCGCGGGGCCGGGATTATGAAAAATATTCTTCCGAGGACCAATCCGTGCACTATCTGTATATACTATAGCTCGACTTGTCAGGGGTCTGCGTAGCCATCACGTGCACGGTACACAGTTGTGGAGTTGGAAATCTAGCTCCAGCACCGCAGAACTCTCAGCAGTATGCTGCGTGAGCAAGGCGTGTATGGTGGAAGTGAAAATACTTCCGTGACTCTTCAGCCACGTCTGGCTCTTGACACGTAGTCCTGAGAAATTTCTCACGAAACAGGTTTTTCGTCCACTGACATTACTTTCCCTTTGCTGTAATCTCTGTGTGAAACTTACGAACGGGACGAAAACGACGTGCACTTTAGACTTCAGGCTGCTCTGAAATCCCAAAGGAAAGGCCGACATTGTCCACACTCGAGATCACCCAAAGAATGAAGCGAGTTTGATTCAAAATCAAAAAAATGTTGGGGATCGTCTGAAGCATATTCAAGCGAGGTACAGTCGGGCTTGATGACTGATCAAAGCCCTCGGGCCCAGCCCTTGGGCCTACGGCCCTCGGGCTGGACCCTTGGGCTTTGATCAGCCATCAAGCCCTCTGTACCTCGCTTGATTATCTACATCTCTCGCTTCCATACGATAAGCCAAACTTGCCAAATCGCCAATTGTATACTCACGTTGCCATAGCGACCAGCGCAGTGATGACGTACGAAAGGCTTAGCTCCACCACAGAGAAGGTCGATCACTGCAGAATTTAGTCATTTTCAATTGGTTTGTTGTATTCACGAAGTGAAAGAAGGGCTGTGTTCAATGCTGTTAGTGCAGTGAACTGTTTGTTAGTAGTCCTCTCGGTTATGTACTGGGACGTGACACTGACAGGAGAAAGCTGGAGTGCGGAGACACCAGCAGACAAGCGAAAATAGTGACGAACAAAATGCTGAAATCTTGGTTGGGACAAATCAGACGTTCAGCATTTCCCCCAACCAAGGACCATGCCGTTTGCTCTTTCCACTTCCTGAAGATGAATGTGATGCTTCCTGGCGACTCTCCTATCTCTCGTAACATCTTCTGAAGCCAGGTGAGACGACGGGTGGTGGAGATTGACGAATGAAATAATGTCGTAGGTTTGAAAGTTTGCTGAAAATGTCTCAGGAGAGATGGCGAATTCCAAGCATCTTGTCCTGGAGGAAACCATTTCCTAGGCACAATCAGCCTAGGGAAATGCATGAGAAGGGCGATAAATAGTTCACGGCACTAACAGCATTGAACACAGCACTTCTTTCACATCGTGAATACAATAAGACAATTGAAAATGACCAATTTCTGCAGTGATCGACCTTCTCTGTGGAGGAGCTAAGCCTTTCATACGTCATCACTGCGCTGGTCGCTATGGCAACGTGAGCATACAATTGGCGATTTGGCAAGTTTGGCTTATCGGATGGAAGCGAGAGATGTGCCATTCGAACCGATATCAAATTGTCTTTCTTCTGGACACTACTCGAAAAATCGATGCACTTCCCCTTTAACGGGAAAATTTCACCAGTTGTAGTCTTCGGGGTGCTGAGTCGAATAGGGCTTGAAAGTGATGACGTCAAAAACGGCCAGGGAGTACTAAGTTGACATCAGATTTCTATTTTGGATCCACTAAGGTGTGACTTTGCTATTGCCTCAGTATGTGGGTGCATAGCAACCCACTCATGTCGTATGCAGGGGTGACTTTTACTTCGCCACCAGTTGTAACCCCGCCCCCAGTAGCCAAATCAGTCAGTTTCACTGGTTACATCACCTTGCTGTGAGTAAGACGCCTTGAAATGTGCTTGGATCCATACAAAAACTGGATCCAAGTGGATCCAATTTTTGATTTTTGAAATTGTTGCTATGCTGTGACGTAGCACTTTCAAGCCCTATGGTCTTGGTCCGAGAAAGGTGAGACGCTCCCTTCCTAATTGAATCCCAATCGAACTCGCGCACTTCCACCGAAACTGGGTGACTGCGCCCTACTAAGTTAGATAGGGATTTGTATGCAAAATGTCACTAAAAGCGCCATTTCGTTCTTATAAAAGCACGGATGACCGCGATTGGCCCATATGTTGTAGTCTTTTGGACGCTGAGTCGACTGGTTTTGGTCCGAAAAGGCTGCGATGCAGCGTTCCTCCTTTATTCCCAATCGAACATGGTTGAAGAAGCGGTCACGTGCTCCTGGGTGCCCAAATCACCTGGTCACCACGCCAGCAGGCGACAACTTTCACACCAAGGTTCAACTCGAGTTCAACTCGAGTGACAGGAGTGCACCCAAAAAAGGTCAAACAGGCTAGTAAGTTGTACCCTGCAGGCACGGTGACTGGTGTACGCAGGAGCACGTGACCGCTTGTTCAACCATGTTCGATTGGGAATAAAGGAGGAACGCTGCATTGCAGCCTTTTCAGACCAAAACCAATCGACTCAGCGTCCAAAAGACTACAACATATGGGCCAATCGCGTTATCCGTGCTTTTATAAGAACGAAATGGCGCTTTTAGTGACATTTTGCATACAAATCCCCATCTAGTAGGGCGCAGTCACCCAGTTTCGGTGGAAGTGCGCGAGTTCGATTGGGATTCAAGTAGGAAGGGAGCGTCTCAGCTTCCTCGGACCACGACCATTCGACTCAGCATCCCGAAGACTACAACTGGTGAAATTTTGATGTTTGCCTTAACTTTCCCTTTATATTTGCTCCCTTTCTTTGGAACTCGGATGTTGAGCCATAAATAAATGTAGAAAAGAAAAGGACATATGGATACGAGTTAAGAGTTAAGCTTTTGCTCGTTTTCGTTGCGCTTGCCTTCCCCTCTTTGGTCTTTTCCTAACCTTGAACCTTCCAAGTTGGAAGGCTGTCGGTTAGCGCTACGGAGATGTGTTGAAGCTAGGTGTCAGGACGTAGAATGTCTCAGTTTATATGTCAGTTGTGTGCCTAGTTATTTCACTTTCTGACTATATATAGTATCCAGTTACAGTGATGGAGAGTTACTCTTAACTCGTATCCATATGTCCTTTTCTTTTCTACCTTTCTTTGGAGTTGGACGAAATTTTCTGCCTGTACCGTACAGTAGAGTTGTGCGCTGAAGAACGTGGAGCCCAAGAACGTCCGGCCTGAAATTCTAAGAACGCCACAGCCAAAAGCTAAGAACGGCGGTGTTGGTTTTCTGGCAGCTTATGGGATACATATGATCCAGGACGGATTGTTTCTAAGAACGTGCTATAAGAACGCAGCCGGATTGCTGACAAAATAAGAACGCCCCAGGCTAACCCATTGGAAACAACGTTTTTGGGCGCTCGACTCTAGTGTAGTACCGGTATATTGTTACCAAGACTACGTATAATAATACAGTCATGATATCCGACGGTTGAATGGTCGTGGACGTGGACGCCATTCATCGATCCTTATACAGACAGACCTGCCCTAACCGGACGCCCTTGATGCAGAGGAAACTGTCCGGAGTGTGACAGGGTTCCCGCGTGATCCGGGGATGCACGTTGGATCCACAGCACTTTAAAATCTTTGGTCCATGAAAATAATTTACCTGGTGAATACTGATACATGGTGCAGTACAGGTGGTAGTCTTTACATACAGGGTCCGGAAAACACAGGTTTTACTGTATATTAGGGAGGTTCCGGAGTACGATTTTTCGTGCCGAAATCCGTGGAGGCGTTACGGATAATTTATACCGTATTATCTCTAATATAAGCACAGTCTCCAATAATAGCACGTCTCCGATAATAGAACGCCTTGGGGCGGCATTCAAAAAAATAAAGTGCTCAGTCTCCACTATAAGCACACTGTGTAAATTGAAAACACAGGTTATACTGTATATTAGGGAGGTTCCGGAGTACGATTTTTCGTGCCGAAATCCGTGGAGGCGTTACGGATAATTTATACCGTATTATCTCTAATATAAGCACAGTCTCCAATAATAGCACGTCTCCGATAATAGAACGCCTTGGGGCGGCATTCAAAAAAATAAAGTGCTCAGTCTCCACTATAAGCACACTGTGTAAATTGAACTGGACTAAATTCATTATCTGTACCGGCGAAAAAAAACCTGAGATGTGTGTGTCTGACATAAATTTGGCATGGCAACATGCCTCTGAAATGAGGTTGAAATAATAATGGAACAGTCTCCAATAAAGGAAAGTCTCCATTAATAGCACGGGGCGGAGGTACATTGAAAAAATAAAGGACCGTGCTTGTATTAGAGATAATACGGTACGTCGTTTTCGAGCAGTGAAAAGTTCCGAGGTACGAAACTGTGTTTGCCGTCATTGCCGAGGTTACGATCGCAAACACGTCACATTCCCGTGCTATGCCTTTTTATTTTGAAAATTT
Organism: Sycon ciliatum; assembly: GCF_964019385.1. Classification (NCBI taxonomy): domain Eukaryota; kingdom Metazoa; phylum Porifera; class Calcarea; order Leucosolenida; family Sycettidae; genus Sycon; species Sycon ciliatum. The sequence continues at coordinate 24,350,599 of NC_088645.1, read as the reverse complement.
GTACAGAAATCAAAACTTCCCGCGGAAAATCGATGTTTCTCGTACCAAATTTGTACGCGGAAAATCTTTCTGCACCCGATGACGCAAAATGTCCATACAAAACATGGTTCGTATGAAAGCCAGTCCACACGGATTCTCCGTGCTGAAAAATCGTATGGAACACGCCTGGAAAAATCCGTAGCGCCCATACGGATTTTGGCACGGAAAATCGTACCCCGGAACCTCTCTTAGGCTGTGTTTACATGAGGCGTTTCAACCCGGGTTGAGTTCGACCCGGGTCAGATTTCAATCCGCCATGTGCACAAAATTTCGGATCCATGGTTCATTTACAGTCGATGCGCCAAGCCAGCTGAGTAAGAAAAAGAAAAAGGAAAAAAGGCCCAACCCTGCCCGGCCAGCTATTTGGACTTACGGGGGTCGCCATGGCAAATAATAAGTACTTCGAAGTAGTAAAAATGAGCTAGTGTGGCTGTGAAAACAGTCTATATGACAATATTCAGTCAGCCATAATGGATGCCTCCGCAGCGACCACAGCTGCAGATGACGCGACAGGAGCATGGGCAGAAAACATGGATCGGCTACCACGCACACACATTACACTGGCCCGTATTAGCGCTACGCTAAGACGACACCGGATGAACGCCATGGTGAGGGAGTAGGACTCACCGGTCTTCTCTGCAAGCAACACAGCAATTCTCTTGTACAGAGCTGACGCACACTTGCTCATGCCGCCAGTCGTAGAGAACACGGCCGGGACAAACGAGGCATGCTCTACATCACGCAAGCGCTGTTCGTACGAACGCTTCTTTGCCTTCTCATGGCGGGTGTAGGCTGCGGAGACGGAGGAGGAGCGATTTGAGGGCGCAAATGGGTTGAAAACCCTGACATCAATATATGTGCGTTCAAATCGTCCTCCCCATATCCCGTTAGCGGCCACGTCCAATCTGGCAGCATCGGCACGAATGGCAGTGCGAAGAGACAGCTGCTCACCCGACAGAGGCTCGAGGTGCGGCTCAACGGAGACATTGGTAGCTACTCTCTTCAGAAGGCCAGCTGTCACATCTCGAATTTCATTGTGGCGAATACTGGGGTACCCACCCGTTGGACAGCTCAAGGCATGGGCGATGGTGAACTGGCTCCCACAAGAGCACGCAGACGGCATGTGCGGTAGTCTCCAGTTGTAGCGGAGATGTAAACCATCCCGAAACTCCGCCTTCGCCATAGCAAAGCCATGGCGTTTCAGGGGTCGGCACGTCAACCACCCTGAGGCTCCCTTTTCTGCTGCAAGCTCAACTGTGCGCTGTTGGTCTGCACTCAGTGAAGAGCATACAGTTGCAGCGTGGGTTCGGAGAGCGTTGCGAGCTGACGTCTGAACTGCCTTCTTGGCTGCTTGTCCATCACAGATAGCATCGCCAAGCGGCATCACTTGCTGGATGATGTTTTGTTGCAGGGTTCTGGTGATTTGCTTCGATGACTGATGCTGAGAGGCCAGCTGGGTCGGGTCAATGATACCAAGGCCCCCGTAACGGCAGGGCAGGGCAAGCACAGCGCGGTCCTCCTCGCAGATCTGACGTCCGGTGATCGCAGGGATCAGTTTGTCCCGGATAGCACTCTCCAGTGGCCCAAAGCTTGGAGCAGCGTTGGACATGGTGCGGCACAGAAAGGACCACTTGTGTTTCAAGCCACTGGTGAATGCCGAGAAGGCAGCCTGCGGTTGAGATGACGCAATGACGGTTAGGCGCTCCAGCTGGCCTATCCAGGATTGGACTTTGCCCTCGACATAGGATTGTAGGAACTCAGCAGTACCAATTGCAGCACCTAGGTAGCGACACCCATCCACACGAATGGTCACCCCAGTGTCCCTGAATAGCTCCTGCGCCAGCCCGAGGACTGCCGGTTTGACGAGGAGAACAGATTTACTCGGGTTCAGGTGGTATCCGTACAAGGGACCTTTGGTGGTCAGCGCATCCCACCAAGCCCGTACCTTCACTAACTTTCCACCAGCACTTGAGTCATCAGCAAACCAAGCCTGCACCGTCCCCTCAGTCGCCACAGACCGCAGCAGGGGTAGGACACCGAGAGCATAGAGTGGCATCGCAATAGGGTCTCCCTGCGTTGTACCTTCACGGGACCGTATCACCTCTCCGCCGACAATTAGGTTGGCAGGGTGCCGGTACGTATTGATAACGATAGCAGACATAGCCGGGCAGAGGTGCTGGATGTTGTGAAGACATGCTTCGCGGTTTAAACGGTTAAACGCATTGGAAGCATCCGCCATCAACAGCGCCTCTGTGTCGTCATCGTCGAAAACAGTCGTCATGGCATGAACGGCTGCCTCAATGCCACTCTCATGTCCAGCGCAGACCTGCAGACTGCCTGCAGCCTCTTGGATATCGTCCCGTATCATAGACAGGATGGCTTTGCCAAGTATACGGCGGAGAACTTCACCAATGCCAATTGGCCGAACCCCGGGATTCTTATCCAAAGGTATAAGCCGGCAAGCAAGGTATGCCTCCAGAGACGCGGGATCGACGAATGTTGTTGCCAGCCGGCGGGCACAGGTAGCCATTGCCTCACAGAGCTCACCAGAGGCACCTCCAAATCCGGTGCACATGCGCCTCCAGGTGTCAGCGTCCACTCCCGACGGGCCTGCTGCTCCATGTGTATTTAGGGCAACGCGGCGGACGACATCTCCAGTTAATGACTCAAATCGGACCGGATGTGGTCGTGGAGGTAAAACCCCTTGAACAATAGCGTCCGGATGGGCGGGTTCTGCCGGCGGGTGCTTGGCAGCCAGAATATCCCGAACAGTTACGCCATCGACTCTATCGTCCAGGTTCAAAACACCGCCTCCGTTGTCCTCTTCCAGTTGTGCGAGGGCCGACCTGAGTTTGCCATCAGTTATCAGGGATGCAAACTTTCTGGCAGTGTCATCATGCCCAGCGCAAGCTTTGTCCTGTCGCCGCTGGTGGGATTCGATCTGTTTGTGTATGGTACGGCATTCTTCTATTAAATCAGAGATGGCACCTGCTCGCCAGAGTTCGAGACGGCGTTTGAGGCACTTCGCAAAGGCTGATGGCGGGGCATGGAAAGGTTTTTGGAGTAGCAGCATCTGGAAGAGCATCGCTACCTTAAATCCCTGACACCGGAATGAGGAGCCATTGCCAAATGCAAGGAGGTATTGGCTGAGTAGCTGAACAAATTCCTTTCCGACGGAGCCACTGGGTACGTCAAAGGCGTTCGGTCGAAAGTGAACCGCTTCGTTGTATGCGTTGTCAATGGCAGTCGCACAGTCTTCCGCGGTCGTGGTTCCAAGAGTGAAATTAGTTTGAGGCCACTCGGTGTATGCAGGTATATCCGTGGTGATATGTTGGGAGGTGCGTACATCAGTGTCATGGTCACCCTGGTTGTCAGGCTGTCCTGGTAGAGATGCAAGAGACTGGCTGGAGTCGATGGAAGCTAAGAGTTGCGCTGCCTGGCGGTCAGCTTCATCATCAGATAGCGATGCAAGCTGCAAGCTGCTAGCGGGTGCATTTACATCTACTGCTGCGCGGCACTCTGCGAGTAGTCCGTCCGTGAGGTGTTCAGCCTCATGACCCGTGCTGGAAGTACAGGAACTCTGGTTTCGACCCGTTCCAGGCTCGGCAGCCTCGGATTCTAGCAAATCCCACGCTAGCTGTTGCGAGCTGGTAACGCTGGGTGCTGAAGGGACAGCGTCGAGCACCGCAGGGGGAGGTTCCTCCGTCGTGGCTGCCCTCGCTGTCTGGCTCCGTGCGATCGTCGGTACACTACATGTTGTACTATTAGTACTACTATTACAACTATCCTCGAGCAGGTCCCATGCATGTTGTTGGGAATTCGAAATTTCGGTACGACTCGTACCTGCAGCTGTTCTGGTCGGCAGGCGCGGGGACAGTGCCCCAGCAGGCCCAGGTGATTTGGGAACGTGACGTACCGTTTGAACTCCTACGAGTACGGGGCTGCGCAAGGCAGGCAGTGGCGGCGCGGGAGGCGCGGCTGGAGCAACTGTCGTTTGGGGCTCGGGTGCTCGATTTTGGCAACGATCCTTCGCCGAGGGATAGCAGTTTGTGCAATGGCGGCCAGCCTTGGTGCATTCGCATCTGACACAGGTGGATTTGCCGTTGCACCGGCAACATCGTCCACTACTCTGCATCAGGCACGTTCGACAGGCGCACGGCCGCTACACAGGAAAATTCCACATCGACAGGAGCTTCAAAATCTGCATCCGACCTCAAACTACTTTCAAAATAGCCGTCATGCAGTTTGTGCACAAAATGAATGGCGCGTTTACATGACGCATTGCGCTTGACCCGGGTTGAAAAAATCAACCCGGGTCAAGAAAATCGTACAAACGTACTTCTGTGCGTATCTCGCGCCAGGTTTGAACAGCACTGCACATGCAAACGGATTCACGTGACCATACAGGATTCTAGAAGTGGACTTTTGGCGGCATATCAGTATTTGACCCGGGTCAACTGTCTTCATGTAAATGCTCACCTATTTTGTCTATCGTACATACTTTCAACCCGGGCTGAACTCAACCCGGGTTGAAATTTCTCATGTAAACACAGCCTAGTATCAATATGATATGTACTGCATTAAAGTCAACAAATATTCGGCGCATATTAATTATTTTCGGCTATTTTTGGCCTTGTCATATTTGGCGGTAAATGTTGTTGCGGCCGAAATTTTGTTTTGCAAGGTTCAGTGCGACAGTCAGCAGCAGTATAGGCCGACAATTTAATGTGGCCAAAATTTGTTTTAGCCCTGGGAGGCCGAAATTTATAGACTTACATTATGGTGAGACTCAGTGCCTGACACTCGACACGCTACCTGGCAAAACTCACTGCGATAGGTTCTTACTGTTCTGTCGGTAATGTGCATCAAAAATGGTTGGTGATCACTAATCAGTGTAGCACACACGGTTCAGGTCAGGGGTCAAAACGTACAGGGATCTAGGGAGACGGCACGGGTGCACGGGTGGCTGTACAGCCAGACCTCGCATAACCGCACACATCCGTTTTCCACGAAAAATATCCGGATAGGCGAGGGAACCGGATAATCGAACACACATACTGTATGTATGCATGGCATGTGCTGTAAATCGGTAACCAGCAATTTTCTTCCGGATGGCGAGGGATCCGGATAAAAGAGGACCGGATAAGCGAGGTCTGACTGTAACACTGGATGCTGTGGGTTTCGACCCGAGCTGCCCTCGTATACATGTAGTGGTTTCCCTTGGCCAATTGGGGCAGGGCCGAATTGTACAGGCGCTTGCACATCAGTGCATACCACACCTATCATCATGTTGAACTTCCAAGTCCGGGTTGATGACAGTTACGAACCTGTTGATAGATTTGCGACCTGGCACTTTCGAATACACTGACGCCACGCACAAACTGCCGGGTACCATATTTTCTCTAATAAGAGCCCGGGGTTCTTATGATTTCAGTGACAGCTACTATCAGATACTATGCTATTAGAGACTGTGCTTTCGTTTTTCCAATGCTCCACTATCCAGCCAATTCCAGTTTAAATAGGCATAAACTGACCATATCAAGACCGATTTTCTCAACCCTAAACCCAGGAATATTGTCCAAAACTGATCTTTGGGGCGCCACAGGAAGGAGATAGGAGACCGAAAACCTCCTTGGCGTACTGTACTGCTATTTTATATGCAGTCAGTATACTTGTTGCATGCTCCAGTTGTGACCAGATCCGTGCTACTATTAGAGACTGTGCTCTTATTGTTTCAAACAGGCCTCACCCCGGGTCATTATTGGAGACTGGGCCATTATTGGAGACCTGGCTTTTATTAGAGAGAATAATTATGGTATGTGACTTTCGATTGTGCGCGCACACACACGCAGCCACACACACACACACACACTTGTACTTGCTGAATACCAACAGTGGTCATGTGGGTCTCCCTGGGAGAGGGGAGAGAGACACCAAAGGAATCTTGGAAAAATGACTCAATTGGCTATTGAACCGCCCAACTGCCGACACCCCCTGAAATCCCCAAACTCATGGGTGGACTTGGAAATGATCCCACTTATGGGCTCACCACACGTCTGTAAGCAGGTGAGGAAAAGGTACAGAAAAAAGATTGACGCCATCAGGGAATCCGTCCCAGGATCCAACTGCAGTTATCCTGCCCCCCCCCCCAGTGAAGGTAATACTTGCACACGCACACACGCACTTGTACTTGTTGTTCACTGCCAAAACTGGTCACGTGGGTCTCCCCGGGAGAGGAGAGAGAGACTCAAAAGGAACCTTGGAAAGATGACTCAATTGGCTATTGAACCGCCCAACGGCCGACACCCCCTGAAATCCCCAAAACTCTGGGTGTACTTGAAAATGATCCCACTCATGGGCTCACCACACCTCAGTAAGTGGGTGAGGACAAGGTGCAGAAAAAGGATTGACGGCATCAGGGTATCCGTCCTGGGATCCAACTGCAGTTACCCCTGCCCCCAGTGAAGGTAATACTTGCTACTAGTGTGGGTGGCTAAATCAGAGTGGATCTGATATAAGCTTCACTAGCACCGTTGATTACACAAGAGTTAATCTAGCCAGAAGCAGTCCATGGGTAACAGGTAACAGGTATGTATACTTCAAATAGAAAGTATATGAACCCTGAAACCAACAAAGGTGGCAGGTACAACATTACACCTTCAAGTAGCCGAGCCCGTTGGCAACAGACCTAACACAATCAGGCATACGTGTACCCACCAACCGAACTAGCTGACACACACACACACACACACATTCCTTCTTCCACTGCCATGACTGGCTATGTGGCCCCATAAGGGGCAGACGAGCACACACACACACACACACACACACACACACACATACACGTGTCGACTTAATTAATCGCCAGTTGCTGAAGTCTACAACACTGAAACACTGTGAGTGAAGACAGAACACTTCAACAGACGTTGGTGGAGACCTATACTGTAGCCACATAGTGAGTACACACATCCATCGACCGGCTTCTATAAAAACTCTAGTTGAGAAAATATTAGCTTTTAGTATCTCACGATCGCCAGTTGATTTGAAGTTCAGATGAAGTTTGATGGATTCTTGGGAGTCGTAAAATACCTCTCCCTGACGAATACTAGTACTCGACTGTAGTTGTTTCCCGGGCACTGCAAGTTAGCTAGTACCAAGGAGTGATGTTCTGCTGGTCCCAGTATAGAACCGGTCCGACTTAGACGTGTATCATACATCAGTAGCTGAGCACTGAGCAGTCATGATGACATCGCTAGACACAATGTCGCCCCATCATGCCATGCATCCAGGGATCGGTGCACACGATGCTGATCAAGCGGCAGGTCAGAATGCCACACGTCGAGTATGCCGGAGCACTGCATCAATGTACAGTGCGCTGATCGTACGGCGTGCATCTTACATTCATGGCTGAACAGTCATGACATCATCACTGATGGCCGTGATGTCGGATCAATGTACATGACTGTACAACGCTGATCGAGCGGTAGGTCCCAGTGCCACACATCGAGCATGCCGGAGCATCGAGGGATCAATGTACAATACGCTGGTCTAGCGGCAGGTCGGGATGCCACACGTCGAGTATGAGCACCGTGCGCTCGTGCTCGCCCTCGTTCCGCACCTCGTGCTCCCAGGAGTCGTCGAAGACGATGGCGCGTCCCGGCGGCCACGTGTGCCAGGCGTCGTCGACGCGAATGCGAGCGCCGCCGCGATGGTGTAGCGTCAGGTGCACGCGCAGGCGCTCGTTTGTCGGTCCCGTGTGCGGCCGGATGTGCGTGCCCGGCAGGATGCTGGAGAACTTGACGCTGGTGAAGTCCTGCCGCATGGCGCGTAGGTGCGCGACCGTCGCCGGAAAGTGCGCGTTCGTGTCCGCCAGCCAGCCGTTGCCGGACGACTTGAGACGTAGCTGCAGCAGTGCAGGCGTGGTGCAGACAGAATACACAGGCATATATAATTACAGTCGTCCCTCTTTAATCCAGCACTTTATAAACCAGCACCCTCCATAAACCAGCACAATTTCCAGTAACCAAAAAGTCCTCTTCATGAACATTGCATCAGAAAATCAGATTTGTTAATCGAGCGCCCTCCGTAATTGTAGAGAAATCCAGCAGAATTTCCGTAGCACAAATGGTGCCGGATCATAAAGGGACCACTGTCCACACAATGCTCAATGAGATCCGATCGAGTCACTCAAGTACGCGCCGGGTGTTGCGCAGCCCTAGACATGCGAACACTGGGCTGCGAAATGGCGCAAGGCGCAAACTTGAGTGACGCGACCGGATTTCATTGAGCAGCACTGTTCATTCGCTGCAACACAGTACATGTACAATCAAGTGGAACCTGCATTGTTTAGGTTGTGGTTTCCAGGAGTAGTACATATTGTACTACTCCCTGGTGGTTTCCCTGCATAATCTGCCATGGACGGAGAACAGCAAAATTCAGTCGCGATTCGTGGTAAATGTCATAATTTTACAAGTCGGTGGTACGGTGCAGCGTGGAATACATTGCTTTAAAAGAGGTTATGCGAATGATGTCATGGTTGGGAGTCAGCTATGCATGCAGCGCGATTCGCTATTGAGCCGTTAGTGCACTGCGGCAAAGCATCTCCACTGATGATGTAATCGCATTCACTGCTACATGTACGAGATTCATGAGCCAAGGCTTCACAGGCTGCGCATGGCCAGTCCGTCAGTGCTTGTAGACCTTGTACACACTGCAGAATTATTCCTATATTCACATTATGCTCCATGCCAGAAAGGGCAGAGCTTCTAACCACAGAAGACAGAGCGAGATTTCTCTGCAACATGAGCTTCATGCTATGCAATCCACAGGCAATGGTTTTTTTTCTTCATTTTACGGTTGTTCAACACTACATGTAACTTGCATCTCCCACCTTCCCTTTCCTGTCCCTGCCCGACCTTGCACTAGTCGCACTCACCTCTGTCCAGTTGCCTCCTTCGTGCAGGTTCTCCTGCTCCTCGGTGAAGAGGTTCGGGTGATCGCGACGGGCGGCGTCGTACTCGTCGCGGATCACGTCCGCAGCCGCTTCCAGCTCGGCGACGAACGGGTAGGCGGTCGGGTCGTGCCACGGCTGCGCCTTGAGGCTCTTCACGTACTTGGAGACGGGCCGCTGCATGACGTGGCCCCACACGCCGCGACGGACGGCGTTCTCGAACAGCAGTCGCGCGAGGTCGCCGCGCCCGATCGCCATCAGCGCCAGCCCGAACTGGTCCACCATGAAGGCGTTGCTCGGGAGTAGGACGATCGTCTTGCGATAGAGCTCGAAGCGCTCCAGGTCGGTGAGCTTGTACAGCGGTCGCTGTGTGTTGAACTCCTTCAGGGCGCTGGCATCCCGCTGCTCAACTGCCTTGGTCAGTAGTCCTGTGAGAAAACCACAAACGTGCAGTGTAGTCCGATGAAGAAAAGGCGTAGGACTGCATAGCAGCACCCCTGCAACTAGAGCTAAATGACGTGAGTGACCCTTGGACCCAGTCGCTCACTCACTCTCTATTCATCCACCCATACATCCATTCATGCCTCTCTCTCTTATCGGGGTCTGGTGTAGACCACTGTACCGGGTAATTCTGAACACCAGGCACATGTATAGGATCCATGGATCGAGTACATCCAAGCACTCTAAGATAAAAGCAAGAGTACATAACCTGTTATGTACTTTTGATAAAAGGCATCTCTCCCTTCCCCTCCCGCTCTCGACATGCGTAATGACGATCCTACCAAGCAGTTTCCTACATGTGTCGAACCCATGGATTGAGTAAATCCAGGCACTCAAGATACGTATGATAGAAGGCATCTCCCCTCCCCCCCCCCCCCCCCCCCCCCCTCTCTCCCTCCCTCCCGCCCTCAACATGCGTAGTACTAGTAATGGTCCTACCGAGCAGCTTCTTGTGTCGACTAGCCCGCCTTGCGGCGGTGACCTTCATTGCCTGAGTGTTCAACTTGCTCTCCATCTCGTCGGCTATGCTCACTGGCTCGCAGCGTACAAACAGCGTCTCGTCGGTCTTCAGATCCTTGTGCGCCTTCAGGGAGTCCCATAGCTTGATCAGCTGATCCAGCACTGTGTTGTAGAGCTGGTCGAACACTGTGGCAAAGTCCAGCTGCGCGCGATCGGCCACCTCAGTGCAGTACTTGAGCAGCACGGAGCACGGGTTCTGGTCCTTTCTGAGCACAAACTCCTCCTGACCGGTGACCTGAAGGCGGTAGATGATGGGCTTCTCTTTCGTCTTGCTCCTACCGCCGCTGGAGGATTTCTTCTTAGCCTCAGACATGCTGCTTGCCAGGCAGCATATCAAGAATACCACTAACCACCTTGTATTGGCTTTCATGCTTACTCGTTCGGATGATGGTCCAATGCTGTGAGCACAGATCCGTTGTTCACAAAATCCACGCTACCGCAATGTTCACGAGTGTTTGTGGATCTTGCCAGGTCGAGTTGATACCCGCTGGAGGTTTCAAGCAGCCTTGCTTGCCTTGAGCTCAACGAAATGGTTTTCGGGGCACGCTATTGCCACGCTGAGTTCCCATTCAATGTGGATAGCCTTGCAGGGCAGTGACGACTGTCGCACCAGTCATCTGGACATGTCGTCCTCGGATTTGCGCGCTCTTCAGTCTGTTTTACCGTCCAGGCTCTGTGGTGAGTTGTAGCAGCATGCCAGTCCGGTAGAATAGAGCGGTGCGTGCCTTGTGTCAACGTATATAGGCTAGACAGCCCAGGATTCAGTCCTTTATTTACGCCCATGGCCCCAAACTGATGTTGTAAATCCTTGACCATGTTGACAGGTGAGACTCAGATTAGGCCTTGATGGATTATGCTAATATTTTCGTGAAATTATGCTTTTCGCATTGCTGAAAAATTGCTATTTTTATGCTAAAAGTTATCATAATAATTATTATGCCGCATTATGCTGCACATTTGCGACGAAACACCATCACTAGCCAGCTTGGTTTCGCAAAAAAACATGCATGAGGACTAGCGCATGAGCTTTTTTTGTAGAGGGCGTTGTGCGAGTAGCAAAAGTTCAACGGGGTCAACGCACCGTCCGACCTAGCCACGACCGTCACTGATTATAGTGGACTGGACATGATTGTTATCAAGGGAGTCGTAAACCTACGACTTCCTGGTGCATCTACAGTGCGTATCGGTTATAGTGTGGTCGTATACAAGAATATACTGCTTACAAGAATGAACACTCATTTTTTCACAATCATAACACATATTTTATGTGTATATTTATTCTTACAAGCAGTATTATCGCATAGTAGAATATATCGGCCCTAAGAATGGATTTTGTGTAGCAAAATATGCCAGATCAGTGCAAAGTGTATCGCCTGTAGTAATAACATCTGTGCTCTGTGCATACTCAATACAATAATATTCAACACAAAAAGAGAGTTATGTCCAAGGGAGCATTGGAGAATCACTTTTTCTGTCCAGTCGGACTCTTTCTTCCGACTTCTCTCGTATCCGCTGCTCCACAGTCGCCTAGCATGACCGCGAGTCTGATTGATCCGTGTGTATCATGTGTACGTGTCCACATGCCAAACGTGCGCGCATATGATATGTCACACGTGCATATGATATGTCACACGTGATTTATCGTGTGTAAGAAATATCGGCAATAAGAATCAAATGTCGTTTTTCAAACACCCACGCTATAACCGATACCTCCTGTACTTGTACTTGTAGAACATGTACAACTGTATGGAATTAATTATTTGATGCGAACAGGCGGATTATTCCAATTTATGCGATTCGTATGCAATTATTTGCCTCGAATTATGTGATTATTCGATTTTGGTAGGAATTATGAGAAAAATTATGCTAGCATAATCCGTCAAGGCCTAACTCAGATCGACCATGTTATGTGCTTGGCTCCCAGAAAAAGTATACTACTTTTTATAGTACCAAGTGTTTATGGACTCTTGCTAGTACTAGTAGCTGTATGTCGCACGACTCGACTGTCGACTACCGACGGTCATGACCGGTCAATGTTGTATCCATCAGAAAGCAAAAAAAACAAGGAAATCAAAGTCTCGATCATCGATGACACGCTCTCTGTGCCGGTGTAGTCATGGTTGCTGTCTTATAAGTAGTTATACCAGGGAGTCGTATACAGTATACGACTTCCTGCTTATACCTTTTACCAAGACTCCCTGGTATTAAAACATGGTGAAACCCATTCCCGATTTCCAGGTCTGGGCCTATGCCGCAGGCTATACAATGTAGGCTAGTATAGCGCTATACTATCTATGCGGCAGTATTCATGGTATTGTGTTAGCATGTTATTTCAATGTGAAGAAGAGGTTGGTGCGACTTTCGGCGATACTTGGGGAATTGTGTGTTGCTCCCTACATGGGAGCTTGCGGTTTTCCTGCGACTTGAATTCTCACTTGACTGACTCACGACTGCCATCCACTGATCCAGAGCACACTAGAAGTCCATCGAACCGTCCACTCGGCAGACCTGCAAGAAAGCACCACTCCCTGCTCAATACACAGTCAGTCACGGTTTCGGGGAATTCACCGGCCCTCATCATGACATCAGTTGAGCTTGAGTAGGCTGAGGAAGATTGTGTCTGATAGTGATACTGAGTGATAGTGAAGAGCACCACCAACGACCTACGTACATGTACATAGTGCTCTCCTGGCACAAACATCACCAGGGATACAAACTTACAACTTACAGTTACAGTAGGTATCGGTTATAGCGTGGGTGTTTGAAAAACGACATTAAAATTTTGATTCTTATTCCCGATATTTCTTACACACGATAAATCACGTGTGACGTATCATATGCACGTGTGACATATCACTATATGCGCGCACGTTTGGCATGTGGACACGTACACATGATACACACGGATCAATCAGACTCGCGGTCGTGCTAGGCGACTGCGGAGCAGCGGATACGAGAGAAGTCGGAAGAAAGAGTCCGACTGGACAGAAAAAGTGATTCTCCGCTCCCTTGGGCATAACTCTTTTTGTGTTGAATATTATTGTATTGAGTATGCACAGAGCACAGATGTTATTACTACAGGCGATACCCTTTGCGCTAATCTGGCATATTTTGCTACACAAAATCCATTCTTAGGGCCGATGTATTCCACTATGCGATAATACTGCTTGTAAGAATAAATATACACATAAAATAAAATATGCTGCTGTCTGATGATCGCTCGATGCGTGAAACTTTAAGTTACAGCTAACACAGCCTTTCGCCTCTGTTGTGTGTGTAAAATAAAATATGTGTTATGATTATGAAAAAATGAGTGTTCATTCTTGTAAGCAGTATATTCTTGTATACGACCACACTATAACCGATACGCACTGTACCATTAAATTTTGGTTACACTACAGACTACAACAAGTACAGTACAGAGACGCTCCGTTGACTGACTAGCGACTGTAGTACCCTAGCCTAGGCTATACGTCAGCTACGTAGATATCGATCGATCGTGCTGTAATGTTTTTTTCCTTGCAAGAAATCTTTGCGCTGCATGACTGTTTCAGCGTTTAGTTGTCACTTTTTGATTTTATAGTTTGTACAAATAATTTGTATTTAGGAGGATCGAGGAGAGAAGGTAGCAGCAACAGCAGCTATCTAGCCATGGCGGGCGTGGATGAGTTTAACCACTACACGTACCCTCGCGTGCGCAACCTGTGGGAATGCGACCCTAACGACGAGGCGTGCAAACAAATGGCCCTGCACCAGGCTTCGCGCGACTCAGCAGTTGCTTATCAGAAGGTACAGCTATTGCATTTATAATTATATTGCGATGGAAACATAACGAAATATATTCTCGCAATTGCTGATGATAGCAATGAATAATAATTATTAGTTCCGCGATCATGCCACACAACAAAGAAGTCTCAAAAGAGTTTGTTGTGTGGCATGACCGCGGAACGAATATTATTCATTGCTATCATTAAATTTGTTGTCTCCACGGCCACGTCGCTCAATTGCTGATGATGGTTGTTAGTTCGCAAAATCCAAACGGGAGTTTCTTCCCTATGACAAGGTAGCGAAGACATAAGGTTGTAACTTATAAGAGAGGGAAGAGGTGTACTAGTATGTGAAATGTGCGTTATTGATTTCAGAGAGAGAGAAGAAATGATCGAGTTAGGTCCTACCAACCTTGATGAGTTTCTTCACTTTCTTGATTTGAATACTCCTGGTTACTTTGGGTATTCGTGAGAGTGTGTGTTGAGCCCTCGGGCCCCTGCATCCCCGCCACCAGAAATTAGTTTCGTAATAATTTCATTTGAACTGAGGGCCGTCCTCCAAGGCTCATGACCTTTCAATGATACAGGGTGTACGATCATGATGGAGCGGTAGGCCCAGACACTGGGCAGACAGAGATTCTGCTCCGCTCGCCTCGAAATTTTTGTCGACCCTGGCACTAGAAATCCGATATTTTGCTCCGGAAAACGTGTATTTTATCCATTTCCCGTACGTTTCATAAAAAGTGCATGGTCGGTTTCTCAACACGGGTTTTCACACACGCCTGTCTCTAGGTTCTTCCTTAATCATGTTGATCCGCAGTGAATCGTGATATTTCGGTGACATGATCTCGTCCTGGGCAGTGTGTCCTGCTGAACGAGTAAGAAACAAGGACATCCAAGTACAGTCCGTATCGCCTATAGGGTTGGCGGCTATAGTAATATACCGGATATAGTGATCAATTTCTCAAATTCATTTTCATTTGCCATAACTAAGTATACACAGTTATCGCGTATAGTAATAATCGTCTATAGTAATATATCGCCTATAGTGATCAAATTCATATTTCAAAAAACGTTTATTACACTATTTTTGCATCGGTTATAGTGATTGATGTAAAATCAAGCGATGTCAGAGGAGAACAGAGTGTTACTTCTTCGTGAAGAACTTGTCCAGTGAGTGTTGTTTGGTGAGTTTTGCTTGTACAAGTTGCCAAAATATGCCTCCATCATGAGGAAATCCTGATTTTGTGTGTCAGGAGCTACAGCCAGCTACATGACATTGTACATGTATGTAGTGCGTATGTGCACGGCGCGCTGAGTCGTTTGACACCCCACTCGCATACATTGCATGCAGTATCGGTCATAGTAATATATCGCTTATAGTGATAAAATGCTCAAAATCAAACACCAACGCTATAGGCGATACTGACTGTATCAGGCATGGATTTTACCCAACATCTCGATATTTCGCTCCGATTTTGCCGGCAAATTCCGCTTTTTCAATTCTTCCATATTTTTGCCGAAAGAATTGCCGGCAGGATCTGTCTGGGCCTATGGAGCGGACATGGCACGCGCAGCCCTGTAATCTCTGCCTGCGTCCACACTTGCTTCACAAGGAGCGCTAGCGAATTCCAGCGATCCTGTATGCCGGAAAACTCAGAGCGAAAAGAGGTCAAAAGGCCATAGCGACTGTGAGCTTAAAAGCGGGATTCACAGATTTTGCGCTGTCATAATAATGCACCGTAAATATACATGTACTGGAGCAAAACACACGCATGTGCTGTGAAATGCCACAGCTGCAATGTTGAAATAACGTGTTCAGGCTTGGTGTTTGCACGTTTGCTCCGGAAAGTAGACCCAAAGTGCGGTTTACACGTGTCTTCCACTGATGTGGCATTCAGCTAAGATTCGGGTCTACTTTAGTTAAGACAGTACCAGTTGGTTGACGGCATGACAACTAGAACGATGACAAGGAACTTGAGTTGATTTTACTAATATCGACTCCGTCAGCAGCGCATATAATGCCATGGAGTTTGCATGGCGATCTCGAGCTGGGGCGCAGGTCACCAGAACCAACGGATGATCACCCGACGCTGAATCAACACGCACACCTGTGCTTGCCATGCTTGCTGGTGTATGTTTCAGTGTTTGGTTGGGTGGTTGTTGGAGCCATTGTCGGTTATGTTGTGTCCTATGCTGCTGGCCACTAGTCGAGTGGACACAGGCATTGGGAGGATGGATCTATGATGTCTGCTCACGTTAATGATAGCTTGCATACCGTCCTACCGGTAGGACCCAAGAAATCGAGCTGCAAAAGTGCTTTTGGTTGAGAATTTTTTTAAAACAATTGTTGAGATGAGGTCTTTGTCAGGCAAAGTAATGGCGCAAAATGCAAGGCTATGTCCAGTGCATTGCGTATGCGCAATTTTACCGATTGTCAAAATTGCCGCACATAATCCTGTCGGTGCGCTAGCAACTCTGTCCAAAGTGAATTTTGACCATGGCACATCAATTGTGGTGAGGTCCTAATGTTTTTATTAGCTTGCCAAGGCCGTGGAATGCATAATTCCATACTCCATTTCCATGGTTACCATGGGTTGTTACCATGGAATTTCGTAGTATGCCTTGTGCGATCACGTCTAAAATTTGTGGACTTCTTCATTAGCCCCTTAGCAACAGTTTAGGGTCAAGTTTTAGGTCAATGTTAGAACAGAGGCCATGCAGCATGTCTGTGTATGATGGTCCTACCGGTAGGTCCTACCGGTAGGACCGAGGTCTATGCAAGCTATCATTAAAAACCTTTACTGGCACAATTGCAAACACCAGGCTGCGAAGGCAGAAAGCAGAATTTCACCGGCACAATTGCAAACACCACTGCGATGGTACAAACCAGGATTTCATTGGCACAATTGCAAAGACCACTGCGATGCCGGAGACATACGCACGCGCGTGTTGTGCTTGTGATGCACTGTTTGACTCACTCGTACAGTCAGACCTCGTTTAACCGCGCACATCCGTTTTCCACAAAAAAATATCCGGATAGGCGAGTGAACCGGATAATCGAACACACATACTGTGTGTATGCACTACATAATTATGCTGTAAATCGGTAACCAACGATTTTCTTCCGGATGGCGAGAGGACCGGATAAGCGAGGTCTGACTGTACTTGCTTGTAGCTACAAAGGGCAGTTCTAACAAGAGTAACATGTACTCTGATTTCAGAAATTTTCGGTGCTCAATTTTTTTCGCTATGAGGGCAACAGGCCAGGTTAGGTGAACAGAAATTTTCGGTACAGAGAAGCAGTTCTTTATGGGATTATGCGTGTTGGTGTTTGTTCGGTGTATTGAAATTTTAGGGGTCGTCCGTATTTTTCGAAAAATTAAAAAATCCGTCCTCAGGCAAAAAGGGGGTGGGTGGTCAAGAGTGCTGGCGGAATTTAATTTTTTGATTTTTTTTTGCTCCAGTGACTTTCATACACTTGTTGCACTGATTATAGCTGACTGTGCACTGTACTGTAGACGTAGACATGTAGTGTAGGATCGATTGTCGCTAACACCAGTTTCTACTATGATATACATGACTTTTCATGTAGTTGTAGGACGGTGCATGGCCGTGACGTCGGTAGACCTAATACTAGGGAGGTTCTGCTCTACGTTTTGGGAACGCGACGCAAAGAATCACGCGAACTTTCTTCGCGTTCCCGTAACGTAAAGAAATGCTGTTCTGCTCTACGTTTCACCTAGAGAAGTCACGTGGAATGTGTACTGGGAATTTCCCCTTCCATATTTGGCAGTTTTCTGCATGCAGTTGATCGATACCCAGCAAATCCGTACGCATTTTCTCTGCGTGTGCCACAACGTAGAGAACCCCATCTCCGCGTAGAAATCTGGAGCCAAAACACGCGAAGCCGTAGACTCTAACCCAGACACCTGCTCTCTACGTGATTTCTCTACGTTTCACGTATAGCAGAACCTCCCTACTCACTGTACTTAGCTACTAGTACTTGACACGGGTGCAGTCAGAAAACATGGGGTCAGGATTTCTTATTTTTTGAGCTGGGTATGCCGGCATCGGTAAAAATCAAAAAATTAATGGGAAAAATGGGGGGTGGGTGGGTGGGTCAGAGACAATTTTGCACGAGGACGGATTTTTTAATTTTTCGAAAATTACGGACGACCCCTTAGGTATGAAACAGCTGCACCGAAAGTACCGGAAATAAAAGTACACCGAAAATTTGTGAAATTACAGTACTCGTACCAGTGTAGTAAGCAGGTTTTTTAAAACTTTTGTTTTCATTTGACCCGACGAGACCACACAACACGGGACGAACAGTTGCCCAGCAACACTCCACAATAGCACGTAGTGTTGCTCCCGACAGGTCTTGTTCCGTTCCATAAGGTGCCGGGAGCTCATCGTGCTCGTTCTGTTGTCGGCAAGCGTCGTGTAGTCGCATTAGGTCGAATGAAAAAAAACCCTTGTTACAACTAAGTTATGAATGGATGGACCAAATGAAGATGGCAACAACGACTTACAGTCAACTTTGCGTATAACGACACTCCGCGGGGCATCAGAAAAGTGTCCTTATTCGCGAAGTGTCCTTATACCCGAATTCTGTCGTTATTCGCGAATTGTGGTTATATCCGCATTCGTTATTAGTGAAGTTGATTGTACATGTACATACAATAGTGTACTTCTAAACCGTAGATGTGTGAACCTGCGTGAGAGAGTTCCTGACAGAGCTCCACTCCAGGGTACATGTACTGTCGAGCCTCAATTTTTAAAAACGCCCACTTTCTCTGGCAACCCCCGGAAAACATCCAATGGCTAGACGATCTAGCGACTTGTGCATGCAGCATAGTGTGACTG
The DNA here is from genome assembly GCF_964019385.1 of Sycon ciliatum. Classification (NCBI taxonomy): domain Eukaryota; kingdom Metazoa; phylum Porifera; class Calcarea; order Leucosolenida; family Sycettidae; genus Sycon; species Sycon ciliatum. The sequence continues at coordinate 24,331,954 of NC_088645.1, read as the reverse complement.
GGTGAGGACAAGGGCGAAGTGTATGGTGTCGGAAATGGGATTCAAATCCCGCCCGAAACACGCGTGGTCTCTCGATGTCAGTTCTGGTTTTCAGGCAAAAGTAAGCTGATGACTGTGTGTGTTTGTGAAACTTTGTGTGTGTGTGTGCCGACGCGTGCGTGCGCACCCATGCCACATGTGTTGCTGTGCATCATCCGTGTATAGTACTTGATTCTGGAGAAGCGTTGGTGGGCATGTCGCATGATCCACAAGGAGAACGTCAACATGTACTGCCAGGAAGAGCGGATGAGATTCGACGACGCCTTCCGACGCTATAGAGGACTGGGTAAGCATGCGACACGTGTGTGTGTGTGTGTGTGTGTGTGTGTGTGTGTGTGTGTGTGTGCGTGTGTGTGTGTGTGTGTGCGTGTGTGCATAATTACGTACTGTGCATGTTTTCAGTAGTGTGATGGTACGTTGAAGTGAGTCAGCCGGATGCAAAGTCCTTGGCCCTGTCCATGGCTGTGCTGCATGGCTTGCATGAGAGGCTTGCTTTAGTCCTCGGCCCTGTCTATGCTGAATGGCTTGGATGAGAGTAGCGTGGAGGGATCATCGAAAGTGACTCGTACCTATCTAAGGCGTGTACACTCTTACTTGCTGGTATGCGAGTGTTGCTAGTCTGCCAGTGCCGGGTAAGTTGTAGTGGGAGTACTACTACTCTTTTGAGGAATTTGGTGGAAATTGGAGGAGTTTTGCCAATTTGTGGAAATAGCGATGTCGGATTTTCAGTGAGCGCGCCTGTAGCAGTTTGGGACTGATGTTATGTACGTTTTGCCTATTGTCTTGCTCCTGTGTGCCTCGTGCAGGCAAGGAGTCTCTGATCACGAACGCGGAGGGCTTGCAGCACTTGGACAGGCGGCCATACGAGCCCATCCGCCCTGACGACTATCAGCGTAGTATTGGCAACCAAGGAGGCTTCACCAAGCAGCCATACCCGGTACGACAATGTTAGGCATATAGCCCGCATGGAGACGGGGGGGGGGGAGGGCACATACGCCTGTAGTAAAAGTAAGGGTTGTAGCCACGATGTGGAGTACAACTACTACTACAGTAAAACCTGGTGTAAGCGACCTCTGTGTTTAGCGACCACCTGCTCTTAACCACCGTTTTTCCATGCACCGATAATTGTACACAGACGTTATGGGACCTGGTTCTGAAGACCACCTGGCTTTAATGACCGCTTTTGCTTGCACCGTGGGGTGGTCACCTAAACCAGGTTTCACTGTACTATTCCTATTACAGTCGACCTACCCTTATAACGATAACCTCTATAACGATATTACCCTTATAACGATATTTTTCTGCCAAACCAAATCACTCCATTGACTTTTGTATACAACGCCTTACCCTTATACTTCAAGTAACAATATTGCGATAACGATATTACCCCTATAACAATATAAATTGGGCTGACCAATCAACATTTTCCATTTTATAACAATATCCAGCAGGGGATATGTAGAGTCCACTGTCAAGGTAGGGCAAGATTCACTTGATAAGTCGCTGGGACATGACGAAATGCGATGAGGGCACCAGTGGGCACCTTGCTGTGTACATAATGTGCATGTACATACGTTTTCGACGCTATGAAGAGTGTAAAAAATGAACTAAATTCATGCATGATGACGTATGTGTATGAAATGAACCAGTTACCCCTATAACAATATTACCCTTATAACAATATTTCTGGGTCAGACGAAAATATCGTTATAAGGGTAGGTCGACTGTAGTATTACCAACACAACTCAGTCGGTTTGATGACAGTTATATTACTCAACGGTTCGAGAGGGAACAAGAGAGAGAGAGGACTAGAACAACTAACCGAAGAACTCAGAGGGAAGTCACAAGAGAGAGAACTGACAAGAGATCAAGTGACTGAGGAGATCGCAGAGGGGCAGCGCAAGCGCAGCCTTTGGGGTGTATCTAAAACTCTGGAGGGAAACAAAGGGGTGCATGCAGTAAGTGGGAATAGGGTGAACGGGAAAAGGGGTGTATGCAGTTAGCGAGACAGGGTGAGCGGGAAAAAAAGGGGTCAGCAGTGCATGAAGTAAGGGAGGCAAAAGGTCAGCAGGGCGAAGGTGAGCGGGGAGTGCATGAATATGTGCAGGGGAGTGTGTGCGTACGGGAGTGTGGACGGGGCTCATACAACATTACCCCCCTCTCCGGGTGAGAAAACTCGTGTCCCCACGAGAAGAAGAAATAAATGAAATAAATAAATAGGGAACGGGTGTATAACACATGCACGAAACAACCGCACATACACAATTCACATGCACAAGACGTGAAACATGTTACCAAAATAAAAAATAAAAACATAAATAAACAGTTTCCTCTGAGACAAAAATGCGATAATACTCATAAAAAGGACACACTTCAGGCACAGGTACACCACACAGCTCTGCACATACATCACATAGCCACTCTCAACATACCAACACCAGACAATTTATCAACGCTTGTAACACATTTCTACTCGGACAACTCACATTCGGATACCATTTCTGTATCGTCGGGGGTGGGGTGGGCTGTGGGGCTTGATGGCCAGTGCGTCGGCGTGCCCGCCGATCAGCGGCATGGCGGCGAGCCCGAGCGACGTAGGCGGCCGATCTGACTCGCCGCTATGTCCGCTGCTCCCGACGTCGGCGGATAATGCAGCGTGCGTCCTCTGGCCGGCGGTCAGGCACCAGGGGACGGAGAGGTTGGGGAGGTGGAGGAGGCGGCGGTGGTGCAGGCAGATGTGGCGGTGGCCCGGAGACAGGATGCTGGTGCACCTGCACAGTGAAGGTACTCCACACCACACAGAACACAGGGAAAGAACAAACAGCAACCAACAACCAAACCAGAGACAGCAATGTATGGGTTGGACTCCACAGAGGACGAACACTCTGCCGGAGACAGCGAGGACGAACGCTCGGCTGAAGGTGAATACTTAAATATGACGACGGGCACTGCAACCGCGAGGACGAACACTCGGCTGAAGAGGAATAGTTAAATATTACAGCGGGCACTGCAACAGCGAGGACGAACACTCGGCTGAAGATCTTAAAACAAGGGTGTAAATGAAGAGGGCAGGCGGGGATGACTCCAGCCATGATGGGAGCGGGGTACCCGGGGCGGCGTCCACAGGTGGGAGGCTCACAGGGCCAAAGATTGGCTTTAATCTATTCCTGTGGACGGTCATGATGGTGGTGCGCCGGGATTAATGGACGCCAAGCCGTTTAATGGTGTAGACTAGGGGGGAATGAACAACACACACCCTCCCTTAAAAATGTGTGTGCATGCGTTGGAGATTGCAGCCGTAAGGAGAATGGCCCTGGACAGCTTTGTATAGGCACTGCAATTGTTCTACTTTGCGCTCAGCTCGCGCAGCTACCGCAGCCGACCCAAAGAACGCCAATGAAAGCAAAACAATATTGTGAAGGAATATAGTTCAATTTACGCATTTCGTCCTATTATAAATGATTTTTCTTGATGTGACTTTTGAAGTAGAATTGAGATTTAGCTTATCCACCTTGTGGTTATTGTAACACGTGCTTGGTGGTGCCGAACTGACAGTGTCGCCCTGCTCACAATGCACATTGCATGCCTGTGTGTCGCCCTGCTCACAATGCACATCGCATGCCTGTGTTTCGCTTTGCTGCTCAGAATGCTCATTGCATGCCTGTGTGTTTCGCCCTGCTCACAATGCACATTGCATGCCTGTGTTGTGTCGCTTTGCTGCTCAGAACACGCACAAGGAGCCGCTGGAGGTGGTGCAGATGGATGCAACCAAGCGGAAGCCCATCACCGACCCGGATCGTCCCACCGTCTCCGTGCGGCTCTTCGACAACACGAGACGCGAGGTCGTCCTCGACCTGCCGCCCAAGAAGCTCGAAGTGCCCAAGCAGGTTACGTCGTACGACCCGGAGAAGTTCAAGACCGGCACGGAATAGCTTAGTATGTTGTAGCGATTTTTATTAAAGTGTGTGTGCATGTGTGTGTGTGTGTGTGCATGTGTGTGTGTGTGTGTGTGTGTGTGTGTGTGTGTGTGTGTGTGTGTGTGTGTGTGCGTGCGTGTTTGTTGCAGATGTCTGGCTGCCCCGTGTTGCACATGTGTGACTGTGCTGGCAATGCTCTCACTGTTCATGCTGGGTGCTAGTAGCATGCGAGTCCGTGTGCTAGGCATTCTCTTTCACTGATTGTCATCGTGCGTTGGGGCATTGGCCAGATGATGTTTTGCTTTGCACCTTTGTGGGTGCTTTCCCGCGTTTTCTGCGCCTTCGTTTCTTTAACGCGTACTGTTGTTGCAAAGTGTAGCAACCGACATGTATATAGTTTGCATTACACACACACAACTGCTATCTGCTGCAGAACACGCATCACCATGGCTTGGTCCTGAAAAGGCCAATTTAGTTTTACACTTCTGCACAACCGATGTCTTATTATTCCTGGCTGCCAAGCACTCATCGGTTTGCATTGCTGGTTTCGGCAGGAACACGAAAATTAATGATGTTTCTCCTCCATTGCTTGTGTGATAAGCTTGTGCGGTTATTCCTAGGCTAGTTTGCAGTTTGCTGCTTTCCCATTATATTTATCAGTGAGTGCTTCACCATGGCATGCACCACTGCATTGATGAAGTAATAATTATAGCTAGCAATTCAACGGCGTTCCATGCTGACGCAATACTCAAGCGCTGTGTGTGTGTGTGTGTGTGGGGGGGGGGGGGGTGTGTGTGTGTGTGTGTGTGTGTGTGCGTGTGTGTGTGTGTGTGTGCGCGCGTGTGTGGAGGGGCGATACGTGTATTTGGATTTTCGATCAATTTCATCAGTATGGTTTGGTATAATTATTTCGCCATCATCCAGCAGTACTGAAAATTGTTTGATGTACCAGTTCGAAGTCGTAGTCACGTGATATTTTTTTAACAATTCCTTTAGAGGCTGATCTGGCTGTGCTGACCATGCATGCCATACCAAGCCCAAAAGGAACATGTGGCCGGCTTTGATCTCGTGATTTGAGACAGCTACAAACAACCAACTCCAAGTATCACCTCACTTGCTCTTGGACTATTCTATCTATGCATTGCTATCTGCTACATATTTGTATCAAGAAAATGCAGATCTGCAATGATTTCAAATCATTTGGGTAGGTAGATCTGCATAGACGCGACTCACATACTGACTGTCTGTAAAATTATTTGTAATGGTAATGGTCTGGATAGTGCAGGACCTGCGGGTTGACGTGTTGTTTCTGCCGTCACTTATCAGTCCGGGGCCTTGATGATTGACAGGCGAAGTGAAGGGCACGTGGGGATTCACCGCATCTGCACGAGCCCGACAACGGCGACATGCCCCAGCTCTCGGCATGGCTGGCGACATGTCTGTCATGCACGCGTGTTTGAAGAGAAGCCCCTTCACCATGAAAGGCTGATAAATGTTGCGAAGTGCACTGCACTGCACTGGTATTATCTACTTGGTAGATATGCGCATCATCCTGTACTGTAGATCTACGGACTGCACAGTCAGTGCAAGTGCCACATCCTGCACACGAAATCCATGCAACAGACCTGGTGAATGAAAAATCAGATGCAGGAACTGGAAAGAAAATCTTACACGCACTGTTGCTGTTGCAGTGTTGGCACACGTCCTCAAACCTGAAGCTGTTCAAGAAAATAGTGCATCACTGGATTTTCACATCCACCACTGCACTGCAGGTGAAGCTGCGCATCTGTTCGACAGCAAAGGTTGAGAACTGAAAAAAATATTCAGTCAATTTGAGGCTGGTGAATTTTCAGCGCAATGATGGAGGCTGTCGCGACGTCTGATCCCACGGAATCCGAGCAGATCGGTGCTGAGGAGACGGTAGAGGAGGGCATTGACGAGGCTGCTGCCCAGGAGCAACTCGATGAGGAATACAGGAAAAAGAAGGATCGTCTGGACTTGGTACGGACGAGAAAACATTTTGCTCGCTTCCATATTTGAGAACTTTGCCCGTTGTGAATGCACTAGTGGTTCGCTGTCATGTGGATGGTTTCGCAAAATAGTGCGAATAATTAGCAAATTGTACAGCGATAACTGAGTAATGATTGTTCGTGTGGAACATTGATGGTGGCGGAGCTGTGAAAGGAAACCAGGGAGTCGTAAAATATTTTAGGACATCCTGAATGAAAATGGCAACAATCTATACGCAATGGGCCACAGCATCTTAGTATTTATCTCACACCAGTCTGCAGTTTATTGCACTATCCATTTTTCGTGATGCATGCATTGAATTCACGCAGGGTTATTTTTTGAGTTAGCGCTATATAGCATACATGTAAGACTCGAGGCCTGAATGGAGCTGGAGCAAGTACATGCACCAAGCCATGACGTGCACTCGCATCCTGGCAAGGCTGCCTTACGAACACGTAACGTCGTCACTAGCGGCTGGCCACGGAAATGTGATCTTTTTCAAAGTTCGACACCAAATCAGAGGTTTGTTGGAATTCATCATCAATGGCCCCATTGTCACCGGCACACAAACATAACCTGATGTCTGTTTGTTTGTCTGTTTTGATTGTTTGTTTGTCTGTTTTGATTGTTTGTTTGTCTGGCTGTCTGTTTGTCTGTTTTGCTGTGTATTCGTGTGTTCACGTGTATGCTCGGCTCTGTAGTTGGAAGGCGAGGCGCGGGATTTGCGTATCACTCTTGCCACCAAGGAGAGGGAGATTGATCTGTTGAGGGAGGAGCTGTGCTTGACTCCTAGCGCTCAGCTCAAGCGTACCGTGGAGAACTCGACGCTGTGAGTAGCTGTCAGCTCAGTGTGCTCGTGTGTGTGTGTGTGTGTGTGTGTGTGTGTGCATGTGTATGTGTATGTGTGTGTGCGTGCATGTGTGTGTGCGTGCGTGCATGTGTGTGTGTGCGTGCATGTGTGTGTGTGTGTGTGCATGTGTATGTGTATGTGTGTGTGGGTGCGTGCATGTGTGTGTGGGTGTGCATGCGTGTGTGTGTGTGTGTGGGTGTGCATGCGTGTGTGTGTGTGTGTGTGTGTGTGTGTGTGTGTGTGTGTGTGTGTGTGTGTGTGTGTGTGTGTGTGTGTGTGTGTGCATGCATGTGTGTGTGTGTGTGTGTGCATGCGTGTGCGCGTATGTGTAATCACGCTGTTCTGGTGAATTATTGGCTCATTCACCAATATGGCTTGGAATGAAGAGATAGTATTATGATCTGGGGTAACTCTTATCATAATGGCAACAATTTGACATTCAAGAGGGCCAATTTGCTCCGAGATCAAATCGGACTGTTTCGGTGTCATATTTTTTGCATAGCAGTTTCTGCTATACAAAATCACAATTGTGTAGCAGTCTTTGATTTTGATTAGCATTTTTTCTTTGAAGGTTGGGTGTTTACCACATTGTCCTTCTTGAGAGTGATGCCTGAAAGCCCATTTGCAAAAAAAACGGCTGAATCATACATGTGCACGCAGATCGAGAGTGCCTGCACCACATACACTGTACTGTATGCATGTTACTTGACAGCGCAGGCTAGGCATGGATAGTCTGTATGTATTGCGCAGTTTTCTGCGAGTCACGGTGACTTTGAGTAGCAGTAGATCGATTTTGCATCGCAAACTGCGATGCGATACGGGATAAATTCATCCCTGCAATTAGGGCTGTCATAATGCCGATTTGCACCACTGCCGGGATTGTCTCTTGTAGTCAGATTGTGGCCATTATGAGGTGCCCCGGATTACAATACAGTAAATCCTGGTTTAAGCGACCTCTCGTTTTAGCCACCACCTGCTCTTAACGACCGTTTTTCCATGCACGGACAGTTCTACACAGACACTGTGGGACCTGGATCTAAAGACCACCTGGCTTTAACGACCGCTTTTGCTTGCACCGTGGGGTGGTCGCTTTAACCAGGTTTTACTGTAATTACAATCTCTTCATTCCCAGCCATATTGGTGAACGCGCCGGTAATTCACTTGAACGGCGTAAATTTACTCGGCGTGGAGTGTGTACCAGTATTTTAGAACGTCAATTTATTTGCCTGGATGACAGACCATTCAGGCGACTAAATTGACGCTTGAAAATTCAAAATGCATACTGGCGTGTGTGTGTGTGTGTGTGTGTGTGTGTGTGTGTGTGTGTGTGTTTGTGTATGCTGGCGTGTGACCGTGGTGTGCGTATGTCGCATCTGCTGTACATGCACAGTTACGTGAAGACCCGGGAGTTGGGTGACAAAGTCAAGTCGTCCGAGACGTAAGTAGTTCAGCCAGATCGGCTTGCACAGTTGTTGAAATCCACAGATACTGTAGTGATATTCACCGGTTTGAGGGAAAGACGCAAACGGGAAAAGTCTGAAGTAAAAATTGACTGTCACCACCAGGACTCGCGGTGTATGGTGTAGTCGTCATCCCAGCAGAAACCGTTCAAAGTTTTCTTCATACTGTAGTGAAGCAATCTAATAAGCCCACTGCGCAATGACGTAATTTGTGCCATAAACCAGGCAGCCACCTGGGCATGGTCGTGTGGGGTGTTGCATTGCTGATCTCGGCGTACTCACATGCATTACTCATTCCTTCCATGTGTGGCAAAGCGCAATGGGCTTATTTGAAATAAGAAAGCACTTCGTTCTTTGTTCTTTGGCCAGCCTAAAAAAATTGCGAAAAGCAAAGTCAGCTATTTCCTGGTGGTGACGGTCTTTCTTCAGACTTTCCCCGGTGCATCTTTCCCTCAAACCAATGAATATTTGCAGTGAAGAGACCATTTGGCGGAGAAGTTATAGCGTTTAGGTAGGAATGTGTAAACGGCTACATTGGGTGTTTGCAGTGACTATTCTACGCACATGCGATGGTCTACGTGCCAACTAACAATCAAGACAACCACTGACTTTGAGGACTACGAGTATTCAAAACTGTCTTGAAGATAGCAATACAATAGCCAAAAAAATTAGATTTAGAAGCACAACAAAAAAAGACGAAGACTTCTGAGCAAGTGCCGAGGACACAAAACTTAGGATCGCAATAAAGAGAACAAGTAATAGTTGAATGTGCATTTGGCTACTTTAATTAAAACGTTGTCAATATGTGGAAACAATGTGCAGTAACAATGATGGATGTCCGTTCAACGTGTTCTCTTTATTGCGACACAAAGACTTCTCTTCTTCAAAGAATTCTCAATGAACCACATCACCCACTTGCACCGTTGGACAAGACACCGCAGGCTGGATCGAGCCTCCAGGGTGTCTCCTCGTCCTCATCAACCGGCATGACGGTGGCTAGCGCGACAGGATATTATTATTCTTCTGCTCCAGGTCGGCTATGGACTTAACTGCCGGAACAGGTTGAGCCGGCCACTCTGCTTCACTGTTGCGGACGATTTCGGAACTAACCACCACTTGTGGGCCTGGAGAGCTCGTTAATGGCAGTGACACAAGTAGAGGCTGGCTGGATGCCGTCAGCGGAAACAACATGGCTGAGAACATCCAGCGAGTCGGCAGCAAACACGCACTTACTGGGGTTGATGGCTAGACCGTGATCATGCAGCCGCTGTAGGATTTGTCGAACATGCTGCCGGTGTGTTTCCAGATCAGGACCGACGATGAGCACGTCATCGATGTACACATAGCAAAATGGTAAATCGCGCAGGATTTGGTCGGTGAACCGCTGGAAGGACTGGGCCGCGTTGCGGTTCCTTTTCTGCCACTTGACAGCGTTACTGGCGTTTACTACTGAGTCGGCGGTGTGGGTGTGCAGCATTACATGTGTCTTGCCGTCCAAACTGAATAACGCCATCGCCACTGGCGTTGTTCTTAATACCTCCGTCCGTCCGCTGAGCACCTTGACCGACAGGTTCTCCTTGTCTCCCGAGAGACCAAGTTCGTTGGCGACATGCGAGCTTACATATGAATTGGTGCTGGTTTAGGGTTTTACGTCGGGCCCTAGACGACGGCTACTTTGGCCAACCGGACAACGAAGAAGTTGTGACCAAAGAGAATGATTTTATTTCTTGCGCATGCGTTTGTAGAATGACGTAATACTCAGTGAGTCAGGTCGCTACACTGGCATCATCGAGGAGTGCATTCACTTGCAGCGTTGTCCCGTTGTATGCTACAGTAACAGGCACAGTTCGCATGGCTACTTCTGGAGCTGACACGTGCCTCATTGATAGTGTGGTGTTAATTGGGTTGACGTCACCCGTTGCTGCCCGGTGGAGTTGCGGAAGGCGCCTGCCCGCTACTTGGAGTGCCTGGGCTCGATGCAGACGCTCCCTCTGGCGCACCGTGCAGGAGGTGGTGGTGCATCTTAGTGCACCCATTGATGCCATATGCTCGCCCCCACGAACAGACAGTTCCGTCCGCCATGGCCAGCTTCGAGGCACCGAAAATACAGGCTCTTGTCCTTTGCGGTTTTCCAACGCTTCTGAGGACTTGATGCCTTAAAAGACGTGCACCGCCAAGCCTTGTGGTGGCCCTGGCAAACGACACACACGACCTCCTTTGGTTGACTGCTGGTGACGAATGTGCGCGGCTTCCCGGGGCGATCATCTCTGGGAGGCCGAGGCGGGTGATCTTGCCTGCTGGTGATGCCGAAACCTGTCGCTGTCTCGGAGGCAGTCGCCAGAAATTCTGCGTGTAGGGCGGTGTACTCCAGAAGGCTCTGCACTGACTCTTGTAGACTACGGCCGTACCGCCAGCGATAGTACTAGTACCGCGCCACTATCTGCTCGTCCAACTTGCGAACGATGTCTGAGTGTAGTAGGTACTACAGTTGCGCTCACTGAAATCCGACCCGCTGTGCAAAGCTGGCGCCCTCAACTGGCACGGCCCTTGACGCCCAGGAAGTGGCACGGATGCGGCTGGACGTACACATGTACGCATACAATGATGTAATCGGAACTGGTCCGGGGCGCCAGCTTTGCACTTTGGGTCAGATTTCAGTGAGCGCAACTGTACCTCCAGCAGATCTGACGGCCCTGGGAGCAGGTTTTCTGCTCAAGTAATGCTAGTACTGTGGTAGGCATGGTGCAATCCGTAAAGCTGTGGTTTGGTGCACGTTTGGGTCACAGTGGTGGGGTCGGGCATGAACACTTCAAAACTTCTCGTATGATCTACCACAACAACAGGGCGCCGGTGACACTTGGATGCGAATGTTCTGCTGTTTGACCATTGTAGCGACGATTGTGTTCAATTTGCCAAGCTGCAGTGGAGAGATGTGCAATGTTTTATTTGCGCATTTCTGGTGCGTTGCATGTGCCCTTTTGTCCAATCAGTACTTGTGTCCAGTATACAGGGGAACTCGAACTGATATCCACTATCTGGCTGTCTGCCTCTCTGCCATTGGCATTGGGCTGGTCCAAATTTGAGCTGCCCGTCTTGAATTGTGCTATTCCAGCCCAAGTTATGCCTAGCAATAATTTACTGATCTCGTCTTCTGCGATGAGCTGGCTAATAAGATATTTTTGTGTATGTGTGTGTGTGTGTGTGTGTGCTTGCACGTGTGTGTGTGTGTGCATGTGTGTGTATGTATGTCATGACATGTTATCAGGTACCAGAAGACATCCAGCACGCTGAGCACTGCCGGGCATGCCACCGCCTCGGCTGTGGGCTCAGCAGCCAACAAGACTGGCGAGGCACTCACCAAAGTCTCCACTTCAGTCAAGTACGTATTCCTGCCTAAAAATGTTTTAACTTAAAAAATAAATAAATAAACCATGGCGCCTACGGTATAATTATCATCAAAAAATTCAAAAGCAAGTACGCTGCTTAATAGGCGATTCACCCGGTCTATCACATTGGCAACGACGATGTACAGGTTCCTGCGCGAGAAAGAGGGCGGTACCACTGTTCATCCAGCTCATGCCACGATAGCAGCAAGGGTTACATGAACAGCGGCACTGGCCGAGTATGTGTGACTGGAACGTGTTGTTCCCCGCATGCACCCAAGCCAAGCGGATAGTTCACATGAACACAAGAATGACTATGCCTATGAGTTGCATGAACCATTGTTTAACGCAAACTACAGCCGTGGCCAAAGAAATCCAACCCGCAAGTCCGAAGAAGCGCCGAGTTTCCCTTTCCATTACGTCATGCACCGTCCAAAACGGTGAGGGCCGCAGGAGCCACATGCGCCTTGGTGCTGCTTTCGGCACGTGGTTTGGATTTCACTGGCCACGACTGCTGCACCTACAGGTAGAGTGTTGCTCAATGATTCCGTCGTTTATGCCGATGGAACTTGTGTAATCGAACGGTGCATGCAGCATAACGGATTCTAGAATGGACGAAACTCTGTGAAATCGAACGTGCCCATTGTACAATATACATGTACAGAGCTGCTCAATGAAATCCAGTCACAGCGTCACTCAAGTTAGCGCTGGGCGTTGCGCAGCCCCAGACCTGCGAACACTGCGCTGCGGAATGATGCAAGGCGCAAATTTGAGTGACGCGTCTGGATTGCATTGAGCAACACTGTACATGCGCTGTGGGTCCAAGACCTTGTGCTTCTGGACCACCAACGAGGTCGAAACGACCCAATCAAGCTTGTCAGTGAAACAGTGATTTAGACAATCGCACGACTCAGTCGGGGTGATTGCGACTCGAAAGAAATATGCAACACAAAACTATATGTTGGGGTAGCTGCGACTCACGACACAATAATAGGATGAAACTAGAATACAGGATGGCCAAGCGGCCATTCGTGACATTGTGACTGTTACTTAAGTTGCAGAAGGCACAGTACAGACAGAAACGCACCAAGTTGGAGCAAGAGAACAGCTGCAGAGAACATACTCGCCAGGCGTGTTGAACACAATGGACATATTGCCGCAACAGTTCTGAAGCTGGTGACGGATACTTTCAGCAGTAGCGGGGACTATCAAAGCAGCGATTGTTGAAGCTGGGTTGGGCGGCACTGAATGGAACTCCTTTCCTGCATAGTTCTCCTCGTCAGGGCGACTCCAGCATTGTATCCAGAATTGCTGCTTTCGACTTCTTCTCCGCTTCAGTTGGTTGATTGTACGACGACAACGACTGCTCAGATTTGTGCAGTGACATCGTCATAATCACACGCGGTGCCACCTCGGCTTCAGCGAGCCTGCTGATGACTGATGCTCGGATGCAGTGGCTGTTGTACCGCAGGCCGAGCTTTGCTTTATCTGGAATGCAGGCCATCATCACTGCCATCGTGTTCTTCCCGAGCGGTTGCTCAGTATACTATGGTGCACTGTTGTGTGTTGCCTTCCGCTTGCACGCCATCTGGAACAGTCGGTCATGCTTTGGATGAAGCTTTTGTAGCAGAAGCTTGACTTTGGCGAGTTGCTCTGGTGACTGCTTTCGTCCGGCAGAAACTTCATCGCTGTCACTACTGCTACCCTGGTAGTTCTTCTGAGCAAATGCCGTGCTCAAGACGACGTACTTGCAAGTGCTCGCATCCATTACTTTCCTTCCTCACCTCCAAATCAGAAACACGAGGGAGGGAACGGATCTCTCTGCAGCATGCCGCGGGCGAAAATGGAACGTTTCAAGAAGCCAGACTGCGTTGGTCAGCGCACGACAGGATCAGTGTGTGACTGCTTGAAGCTGAAACTGAGAGCGTATCCAGAAAAGCTCTTAGTTTTCCGATTCGCTTCGTTCTGGACGGACTTCCAAAACGACGTGTACCCATCGGCGTAACAAAACTGCTGAACTGATGACAGAAGTCCGTACTCCTGTCCATCACAGAAGTATATTTTTCTTCGGTGCTCTCCGCGTCTTCTGAGAGCTTTCGTAATTCAGCCAGACTGTCCGAGGTCTCCTGAACATAATTTACAAAGCCAGCCTGGCCATGTCTTCATTGGTAATGGTGGCTTTGTGATGGACTGGCTTCACCTGCCCTTGCCGTTCCATTGCCTTCAGATGACCATCGAGGGTTTCGCTCGCATCCTGGAACTGTGGATCACGGAGTATGTTGATATTCCGCTTCAGAATACGGAGATGGCTTTGAATTACTATGCACCACCCCAGTAAGCCAGTAAGCTGGACCTGGAATAGGGCTACCTGTTCTTCTCACGTACCAGTAGCTCTACATACACACGGCGCAAGAAAGACGCCAGCTGCTCCTTGCTGCAGGTTGCGAAATCCGCGACTGTTCCCCTTAATTTCTGGTAGTACTCCACAGTCCCTTGCCACTTTTGTCTTTTGTCTTTGTGGTGGCCATCGCGGAATGGGGCATTCTGTTCCTACGGATTTCTTCCAGGTCTTCCTCTGAAACCTCGGCAAATTGTGCTGATTCTGCAGGTAGCTCAGCAATTGCGCGCATTAGTTGAAGTAGTTTGTTGAAGATGTCCTTGACCAGTAACTTCGCAATAAAGGTTTCAGTCTCTTCCTCGACTTGTTGGAGTTGCTCATTGGCATCGCCAATATCATCCAACCAACGGTTTTCCTCCAGCTCTACACCGTAATTTTAAGGCGACATGATGACAGTTGTGGTTGCGAACAGCTCGCTTTTCTCCGCGTTAGTTCTTGTTGGTTTTCTACGTAGTCACTCACGTGACTGTATCGCGTGTCCTAGTATTTACGAAACATTCGCCAAGTTCGTGAACCAGTGGACAAAGACTCTGTTTAGTGTCTACTGTCCCCGTCTGCACTTGATGGCGGGCAGTGAAATTTGTTCCATCGCTGTTAGGCAGGCAGAATAGCGCTTTCTGGCCCGCTCAGTTTCTGCTGTCATTTGTCGACCCCAAGGCGACGGGTCGCGTGACATACGGGAAGTGGCGGCGGTTCTGAAACTGGGTGCTAGTGGTTGCTGAGCAGCTGTGTTATGTGTGTCACTCAGCCTAGACAAAATGTTGTGCTCGTTTTCCCATGTGTGTATGTGTGTGTGTGTGTGTGTGTGTGTGTGTGTGTGTGTGTGTGTGTGTGTATGTGCATGTGCATGTGTGCGCATGTGTCACTGTGCGTGTGTACGTGCAGGGAGAGTCAGACATGGCAAGACCTGGGTGCACGCTGGCGTTCAGCATCCCAGTCGATGAAGGTGAGTGCAGCTCGTTGCTACATGAGCGTGCTACAAGCACGCAGAAATCCAAAGCCGGGAACAGATTATTGTTTTGCTTTGTGGCCGCGTGGCACCGAGCGCTTTCATCTATGCTTCTATGTGATATCAAGAGTCCCTAACCCCCAAGAATGTGTAACTGCGTGTGCAATCGCTATCCAGTGCTGCGACGGGGAAGGTGTACCCTGGATACTGTAGAGTTCCACTCGTCATGAGTCGAAGTGTTTGGTTTGCTAACAGGGCAAAGGGACCACCAGAGAGTTGAACACAAAGCAGAGTTCAGGGCCGCCGAACTGGTCCGGTGGGTCAGGTTATCACCGGACCAACATTTTAGCCATCAACACAAGTTGACTACTATGGGGGACATGTGACATGTGTACCCGCCATATCATACACAACTTAGTATGAAAGGCACTGAAACTACTGGACCAATCAAGAACTGCTTCCGGCGGTCCTGGATCTGCATACAACCATGTGACTACCATGCATAGGGTGCAAATAGTGTGTGCGGATTTGGCACGAGATGTGACGTTCTACAGTCTCAGACTCCCATAGATTAGAGTGCCACACACTGTATAAGAGGGAGGGGGGGGGGGGGGGAAGGGGTACTCCTTGTGATAATCCTGTGGCTGCAAGTGCAGCTGTCCTCAGTGGAACGTTGACGGGCAGGTGTGCACTGTGCAGTGTAATGCGATCAGTTCCGCTGTGCTGGTACTCGCATACCCAAGCATACCTGCTAGGATTGCCCGCAGAGCAACAGGTTACCAAGTACCCTCGTACCTCGCTTATCCGGGCGATCCAGGACCAGTCACTGTGCGTAACTTCGAAATGTCCGTAACTCCGATCACATACGTTTTGATGGGGGGAAAAGCCATAGATATGGTATAATTATAACATCACTGTTTCAACAAAAGTGACAAAAGAGTAGTAATACTTCCATTGAAACTCGCCCAAAGGGTGTGCGGTAGACTAGTAAAGTGCCCGTAGGTTTGATGTCCGGATAACTGAGCTCTGAGTGTGTACGCCGTGACACCAGGTTGCCAACAAGTTTGGTCCAGTTATGGTAGGTGCTTCTGATAATTCAACACTCTTGTACTCCAAGAAGTGGTGCATTGTGTAGGGGTTGGTGGCCAAACGTTGAAATCGCTACTACAGTACCTATGTTCAAGACTTGCCATCCGCTTGCCTATCTCTCACACGCTATCTCGTCTTTCGTGGCGAAAGACGTTCGAATGGCCGCAAGACCGGGGTTCTACCAAAGGTGGAGGTTGTAGTAAGGAGCACTGTTTTCGAACACAGTGCGTCCTCCGCCTTGTAAGGCCATCATTTTTTATATCTATGTTTCGCGTCAGTTCAACTTCCAGAATCATATGCGAGAGGTGGAAAAAAATATAAAATTGCAAAATAATAAAAAGGCTCATCAGAGGTGTATGCACTGTACATAGCACAATAGCTCGTGCATGGTGTACATTCGAAAGAAAAATCGTACATCGAAGCACAACATCTGGGTTATCAGCATGAGTAAATATTCACTTTGGACAGAGGAAGCAACTGTTGGTGCCTATGCTTCGCTGGAATATTGTACTCAGACTTCAGCAGCGGTGCAAAGAGCTCCGGAACGACGCATCCTCTCAGCTTAGGCGATCAATGCGGTCTGATGTAAGCTCGTAGAACATTGCTCCCTGATGCCGAACAAACGATTTACCAACGCTTGCCTAGGCTAGAGGCCATTTCTGAACCCCAGCTTCGCCGTATGCAACCTGTCCACACTGATGACTCACACGATCGTACACTCACTGTGCATGTTTGATTTTTTATTTTTTTCCGAAAAAAATCACAACGTATGCGTGCGGACGACGCGAAACATAGCTATAAAAAATGATGGCCTAACATGCTGTCAACCAAACGCCCTATCTCGTCTTTGTGTGTGCGTTTTCCGTTTTCAGGACAAGTTCTCTCAGCAGCGGTCCTACTCCGAATCGTCGCAGAACCACGAGGCAGAGGAGAGCCAGTCGTACTCCAACACACCCTCATGAGCTGCCCACTGGCACCGCTAGCGCCTGCATCAGTTCACCACTCACTGCTGGCGTGCCCTCAGAGTCGGCTGTCACCACACTCACACTCTACACATGGCCTCTCCTGTGCACGGCTCTCTACCCGCTGCTGCTGCTACACTCACTCATCACCACACTCAGGTATTGTCAATGAATCTACTTTCAGGCGCTTACTAGCCTTGTGCTTTTTTTAACGTTCAAATTTTTTACTCCGCATTTACCTTCCCTTTTTTTAATCAAATGCTCAGCTATGTGGTAGTACCACTATGCGTTGTTTTTACCTTCATTAGAAAGCGCTTGTTCTTCCTATTGCGTACAAGAACGAAAGAAATAATTTTTATCCGCGCCCTAACACGTCAATCCCCCCCTCCTGCGGACGCCGTGCATTCGAATCAACTGCGCGTGGCGAGAGTAAGTAGTCGATGTGTTTGCGGTTCACGTGACTTACACGATTGTTTTACCTGTGGATTGCGTTATTGTTTTACTGCGGCTATTTCCTAAAAAGCTGTCACCTTCAGGTGCTTGTATTGCAGCACATGGTGCCCGCGTATTTGCCGGGAGTCTTGACCCGAGTCCCTGTTTTCGTCTTGCTGTCATTCGCCGCTTGGAAGCCTGTAATGACGTTGGCTTGGCGGACACTAGAGTAGTCTTGCTTGAGGCGCTTTTTGCCTCCGATTCTCTCTGTCTCCTCTGTCTCTTTCTCTCTCTCTCTCACACACACACTCTCTCTCTCTCTCTCTCTCTCTCTCACACACACACACACACACTCTCTCTCTTTCTTTCTCTCTCTCTCTCTTTCTCTCTCTCTCTCTCTCTCTCTCTCTCTCTCTCTCTCTCTCTCTCTCTCTCTCTCTCTCTCTCTCTCTCTCACTCTCTCTCTTTCTCTCTTTCTTCTTATTCTGCTTTCATTGCCCGAGCGTTGCTCATCTCATGTCCTGCTGTGGATGGATTTGAAAATTGCGAGTCTCCAAAGTTGTGTGTTTGTGTGAGATTGTGTGTGATTATTGCAAGGAGCAATGAGCAACCAAAGGTCAAAGGCGTGCATGCTTGCATGCATGTGTGGGTTTTCCCTGGGACACTCATGCAACACGGAAAATTGATGATCCTGGTGAATGGTGATAGTGTATGAACTAACCCTATGTGCTGTGGACTTTCCGCTTCCACTGATTGCAATGATGCGCCATTCAGTACTAGTATACAGAGTATTGGATACTGTACCAGTACTTACCCGGGTTGTAAGAGCGCACACAGCACGGGTGGGTGGTTGTAACGCACGCACATGACCAGAGTCAGTGCACAGTATGCACAGTTACAGCTAGCTAGCTAGCTAGCTAGCCAGGATCCAAACCTGTCATACCGGTATTGCTAGCTGAAGCCTGTGTCCGTGGGGCTCTCTCTCTCTCTCTCTCTCTGTCACCTACGTACTACAGCAGTACACACTAGTACACCATGGTACACGGTTGTTAGCAGGTTACAATGCAATCATAATATTATTATAGCTATTAAGACTGGGTAGTTGTGTAGGGGGCGGCTGTATGGCCTGCTGCATGTGGACTAACGGTACGGTGGTGGTGGTGGTGGTGTTGGTGGTGGCTAGGCTGCTACCTTACCACTGTACTTGTACTGCCAATGGCTCACCTAACGTCATGCTCTGCAGGTGTTGTTGTGTAGAGCAGGTGGCCACCAGGCTGCAGTAACACCAGTACCCTACTCCGTGGTTTAGAACACGGAACCCTTGCTGTTATAGTTTGTTTAAGTTGATTAGCTATTACTCTTAGCGTTTATTGCTGGTTTTGAGCCCTGCAGAGAGAGAGCACTGGGTGTGACTATTGCAAGCATGCTGTGAGGTTCACGTCAGTAGTACATGTAGCTGCATGGGGCCCCGGGCGCCCAGGGACTGCCATGGAGTATTTTGTTTTGCCCTGCAACTGCAGGATGCTTGCTGCACAGCATGGTTGCATGGGCTCCCCCCACCGTGATGCTTGCGGCAACTGGCCTCCATTGACTTATTCGAGTTATTGTCCCGTTGTGTTCTTCCTGGTCCCCGGCACCTTATGCAGTTATGGCATGGTAGGGGGCAGAGCTCCACTTCCTTTTCCATAATTATTTTGTGTTGTGGCGTGGCGTGCATGTACATGTACGATGAGTACTTACTACTTAGTCGTTTCCCCTGCACACCGTTGATGTAGACCTAAGCTACCATGCTTGCACTGAAATCATACTGACTGGGCCAGATAGCTATGCACCAGGAAGTAATGAGTTATGCCCAAACCAAAGACTATACCCGCCAGCCACTACTTATTATGACTGGCTAAAGTGCCTGTACATTGTACATGTACATGTACTAGTAGTAAGTGACAGTTGAATAAAGGAGATGCGTACACTCTCAGTGCTTAGAACTCTGATCAGACGTACTGTACTACAGTCAACTTTGCTAATAACGACTGCGGATATAACGGCAATTCGCGAATAACGACAGAATTTCCATGCCCAGAGCAAAGTCCCATCTAACTGTAATACATATAATGAGACTTCGGGTATAAGGACACTTTGCGAATAAGAACACTTTTCTGATGCCCCGCCGAGAGTGTCGTTACACGCAAAGTAGACTGTATAAATTAAAATTCGACGGGATTCGCGTGCCGGGCAGGTCAAGAACAAGGAGTCGTACAACTCCCTGGTCAAGAACCACCTTTCCGCTTCCGTGGGACACCACCACCCCATGATCAGGCGTCAGATGCGGCTCCTAGACGGTGGGGGAGGATAGATCAGATCCACCAACCAGAGGCCAATTGGCCAAAGGCCTCGATCCCTTTTGCCACATTAGACTGCACACTACAGTAAAAACCTGTCATGGCGATCACTCTAAAAAGGCGACCACCTGTCCCAGACGACCATTGCAATCAAGACCAAGGCCAGGGTAGGGGGTAGGGTCCGGCGGATTCTGCCGCCAGAAAAATTGGCAGAATTCGGTACTTTTTCTGGTAAAGTTTCATGCATGTTTGGTATGTGGATAAAAAAAATGGAGCAGAATTCGAGGAATTGCCCGCCATAAGGTTTGTACGGTCTGCCAATTTCACTGCTTTTCGAGCAGAATCCGCCGGTCCCTAGTAGGGGGTGTTTACGTGCAGTCAAATGACCCTTGATAAGAAGATCACCAGGCAGTGTGTTAACAGAGACCACACTTTGAAGGTCCATTGAGCAGTCGTTTTTAAACAGATTTCACTGTAGTACTGTAATTTCACAAATTTTCGGTGTACTTTTGGTGTGTCTGTTTCATACCTAAAACTTCAATACACCGAACAAACACTAACACACAATACACTGTAATCCAATAGGGAATTGCTCTCTGTACCTACAATTTCTGTTCACCTAACCTGGCCGTTTTTGCCCTCGTACCGAAAATATTGAACACCAAAAATTCTGAAATTGGAGTACCCACATGACACAGGAAAGTGTTTGTTGTGTCCATTATGTACTTCTATCCAGAACCAGGGGGTAGTAAAATAGTTATAACGTTGCGGTCATGATTTTACTACTCCCTGGTTCTGACCGAGCACACTTCAGTGCGGATCCGTACACCCAGGGCTCCGGGTAGGGCGGCCAATGTCCCATAAAGCGAGAGTGTGGAGTTCGTACTAAAGTGAGTGAGTATTCCACTGTGCCAGTATTTTGTGAAAACTTTTAATCACAATTTAGGGGCCACCCGGCATTATCGATATAGTTTTTACGAAGTGAAAAAGTTTAGTTAGGAGGACTGTACCATCAGGAATAACAATGAAACTGCTGTATTCGCTAAAAATAAGAACGGGCTTGGCTAGAACCCTGACCCCTCAGTTCTTCGGCACCCGACAGTACTGTAATTCTCTTACTCTTGCCCATGTACCGTAATGTCATATTAATATTAACGCCACAACACGAAATAACGGGCTTATTCCTGTAGAAGCCGATGTCAGTGCTAGGCTTCTATTCAAGTCAGGCTACTATTCAAGTCAGGCTACTATTCAAAACCAGTATCTCTATGTATGTCAACACTAAAACCAGGCTTATGTGCCGCCAGTGCATCTTGAAAATCAGACTTGTGTTCAAAACAGGCTGCTGCATTGTATAAATGTCTATGAGACCAGGCTTTAATACAAGATAACTTACTACAGTATGCATGGCATGCGTGCGTGTGTGTGTGTGTGTGTGTGTTCATGTATGTGTGTGTGTGGGTGTGTGTGTGTGGGTGTGTGTGTGTGTATGTGCACCTATTGCCAAAGGGCGTGCAAACAAACTCAGGCGTTGACTGCTCCCGGTATGTACATGTATGACTGACATGGATATGGGCTATATCACTGTGTGGTGCTGATGTGCCGCAGTACACAACTGGTACATGTAGCATGCAGCACAAAGTTCCACACCAGGCCGGAACTGCTTTCCAGACTGCAGAGTGGCCAGAGCACTACTGGTAACATGTTGCTTATTGCTTTCAAGTGTTTTGAAGCGACTGCAAAGTGTGTGTCCACTTGTGACGTCACCTAGGCTAAGACCACATGCACCATGTGAGCATGATGACCAGAAGCGGCACCTGCCTGGTCATCATCAGTCACAACCTACTCAGTATGTTGCAGTATTCCAGACTGTAAACAAATACTAAGACTAGTAAGAGTGTGGAGTTTACTCTTGGTATTACCATGAGTATAAGCTTACAGTGGTATTATTATACTCTTGGTATTACAGAACAGAACAACAAGGACAATCAAGGCTTGTTTGCTGCTACTTCAAGCAATAGTTTCATGCTTCATGCAATCATCAGGCAACACCCTTGGTATTAATATTTAGTACATTGTTACCTGTGTACATGTACTGTTGTAGGCTGAGTGAGAAAAATCTGTTTGTTGTTTTGGTTTGATCACTTTTTTAAAAGTCTTTGATACATCACATGATCAATCGTCACCAGGGAGCCCTACATATTAGTACATGTATGTGGGCACAAGTTACGTCATGCACATCTGTGTCACGTCAGGTGACTCAGGTGACAGTCACTACAGCCCATTCATTATAAGTGTGCACTGTTATCTGGTTACTAGTAATAGTAGTATTACATGCTCCCATCATACGACTATGTACAAATACGTACAAATACAAGGCTTTTTTTCTAAGTGAATGCACGCTTGCTTGCAGCTCCTTTTCTCAACGCATCCACGTGGATGGGGTATTCCCCTGTCAGGCTGGCGCTGGCCAACATGTAGAATCCATGGGGCATACACAATGGCCCTTTGACTGGATGGAAAAGAGTGCACACTTAGAATGATAGCAAGAGTACATAACTCTTGATGATAGTGAATGGACTGTAGTGACAGGTCACTAGCCACCATGTACATGTACATGTGCCAGGCCGGGGCCAGTCATCTGCCCTGGTCATTGAAACGAGAGAGCTTGAAAGCTCAGGGCCTAGCTAGGGCCCTACGACGCTATGCCTTTTTGCCTTGATGACCTAGGCAAAAAAAGCATAGGGAATTATAAATTTTTCATTTCTCCTATTTTTTCAAGAACCTGGGATTCGAACCCGCACTATCACCATGCATGATCACCCTGCAGCCTGCATGCATCCCCCGATACACTTCGCATACATACCGGTACTAATTCTTCCAAGTAATTATTAGTTGCTTCACGTTATGATCTTGCAATTCAAAGCCCTACTAGTATTTGAATATCGTGGCCAGCTGTTTGTGGCCACTGGCCAGCCGTCTTTGATGGTACGGTACGGTACGGGACAGATACGGTCGAGGGTAATACGACACCGTCTACCACCTTAATGACCTGGGCCAAAAAAAGCATATCAAGTTTTCAATTCTCCCATTTTTTTTAAGGCATAACCTGGGGTTCGAACCCGCGCTATCGCCCTATATGCATTCCCTAATACACTTCGCATTCATACTCATTCTTCCAAGTAAGTAACGTTAGTTACTTCACGTTATGATCTTGCTTTTGAAATCCCTATTTGAATATTGTGGCCAGCTGTGTTTAATGGTACGGTACGAGACAGATGCGGGATAGCGCCATGCGTGACACAAACCAAAGTAAAAGCTGTGTGGACCCTGCCTGGTAATGGCTAGCGCCAGACGTTACCAGTTATTGACAAATACTCGTACATTAATTT
The DNA here is from genome assembly GCF_964019385.1 of Sycon ciliatum. Classification (NCBI taxonomy): domain Eukaryota; kingdom Metazoa; phylum Porifera; class Calcarea; order Leucosolenida; family Sycettidae; genus Sycon; species Sycon ciliatum. Next base: position 24,308,734 of record NC_088645.1, on the reverse strand, counting down.
TGAAATAATTGACAAATACTCGTACCAGTAATTATTTCAATGCATGACTACAAATTCAAGTACAAAGCTAAAGTCAGACCCAAGGGGGGGGGGGGGGGGGCTGGAGTCAGATCATGCAGCCGCACTGCTGAGACTACAGACTCAATACTGTATTCTAGAAAGACATTCACTACGCTAGCTGCTCTGGTGTGTTCCTGGCTCTCATCAAACGATTCAAAGACAAAGGGGGAGAGACAGGGGTGTGCGCGGGTACCACGAACGGATAGGATCTGAGGAGGCGCTCAGGAGATTTCCTGGGACAGGGTGAAATGAATGCATGCTTGGTCATGATGATCAAGATGTTCATGTACTCTCAAGCATGGGATGCATTTTTTTTATTTCATCCACCGGCCCTCTTTCAGCCCTAGCCCGGCGCCCACGCAAAGCGGCAATGAAGTACTTGACACTGCCACTACACACCACTACATGTACTAGCTTGCGATTCCATGACGAAGGCAAACAGGTGCAAACACATCTCCTGATCATTGATGACTGAGCAAAGGTACAGACTTCGTCATGTTTGCAGATACCAACTCTTGAAGACTTGGAGAGCAGCTTATTTGAAGCTATTTACTTTTCCCATAGGGGTATCCTGGTTGTACAAGTCTGTCCCTGCGGGAATTTGCGGAAAAAACGCTCGAAAACTTGCGCAAGAAATTGCGGCAGAAAATAACAAAAAATGCGACGAAAAGTGCGGAATGATGCAGAACTTGCCAGGAATTCGCGGATTTATTTGCAGAAAATTGCGGATTTGGGCCAAATCACGAAATTTGTTGCATCGTATATCTACTCGGGAGTCGTACTGTGCAAATAACCTACAGGATCATGGAAAGAACTGCGGAAAAGTGCATACAAATGTGAGATATAGTACAGGAAACAACAAAAAACGCGGGAAATAGCGGATTTTGCTGAAAATCGCGGGTTTGGGCCAAAATCGCGAAATTTGTTGCATCCGTGGAATCGCGATTTCCTGGAGGGTCAGACAAGTACAGGGAAAACGCTGTACATCATGGACGTCTGTACAGGGTAGTACAGATTCAAGCATGGGCTAGAAAAATACCAACACTAGTAAAACAAGTAAGGTTCCTATAAACAGGACCGACAGGTCAATGTCATGCATGATTGTAGTGGATTGGGTCGACACAAGGCACACGACCAGATGACGTACACACCGTTCCTTGCTGCTGCAGATACCATGGATACATGTACTTATGTGCTGCAATGTGGTCATGTTTGTAAATGTGGTCGGTATTATGTGTGTTGTGCGACATGAGACGTTGGATGGCTATGATGTGAGTGATGGGTTATGCACCATGCATGCATGATGTGATGCTAGAAGAAACACAGAATCCACCAGGTAGCAGCAGTACACCTCATTGCAGTCAGGAGAAACACCTGCAACAGCAGTCACCACACGTGTACACACCCCCCACACACACGTACTCATACAGGCACACATGTGCGTACACACACTGACACACACCATGATACACATACTCACACACATGTACGTACACACACTGACACATACTCAGGTACACACATGTGCACACACCGCAGTTGGAACAACACACCTCATTACAGCCTGGAGACACCACGTTAAAAAAGCAGCAGGGCGACGTGGGAAGAAAATGGCAGTGAACCCTACCACACACACACACACACATCCACTTTGCAGTCGGAACAGGTTACAGACAGCTCAATCAATACAGTGGCGGCAGACAGTCGAAAGCCTGACTCTCAGACAAGGAAATGGAAGGGAGCACAGACTTGAGTGTATCTACAGCGGCTGCACAGAGAGAGAGAGAGAGAGAGAGAGAGAGAGAGATGTGCTCTTTGTGCGCACAATGTCTTATCCGCAATGCACACAGCACTCAGTAAACTATACACGTCACTGCATTGCACACAGACAATAAACCAAAGCAAAACTCAACAGCACATTGCATACAGACAATAACCAAAGAACTCAACAGCACTTGTCTCTTTTGACAGGCACTCCCACACCGCCTTTCAAGCTGTCACTGCCAAACTTTGTCCACCAGCACAAAGAACAGTATCATTGCAGAGGACCACAAGCAAGCGGACAACGCACTGCATCATTTCACAAACCGGTTTTCAGCTACAATGCAAACGCACACGGCAAGTTCCCCAACAATAAAAAGGAAAGCTAGATGTTGGCGGCAGCGGTCCGCGATGTTGATTCAGAAGCGGACAGGGCGTCATACAGATTCCAAGGAACATGGGCGTATTTACACTGCTGTGCACACACACTCCGTGCGGAACAGCTGATTCACGCCAACAAACAGCAGAAACAACAGCAGAATGAAAACAATACAAGAGCCATAGAGCACATACACACACACGGGCTCCCCTATCACATTATACAAGAAAACGTTTCAAACGGTTTGTGCCCATGCCAAACGGCACACATCACCGACGCCGGCCATGGCCAGCAAAGCACAACACGCACATGTGTACACACAGAAAGAGAAACACAGGGACCCGCAAGGTCCACAGTAGCAACGCTCACACTATCGCATCGGATAATCGCCGCACACAAAGGTGTGAACTGTCGTCCGTGCTCACGGATCGCCAAGGAAACAAGCATGCCGCGCGCACAGCGAGAGGTTTGAACGTGACTTCCAACCCAGCAGGCAGCATCTGAGTGTCAGGACAGAGCCTACAGCCTTGTCAACACCTGACAAGAAAGTCACGTTAGTTGACGTAGTATACTCCAGGGTACTAACAGAGGTAGGTACATGTATACAGCACACTGTAAGTACTTTACAACACAAGGGAGTACTCCGAGGTAGAGTAAAACCTGTCGGACCACTCGGATAAGGCGACCACCTGTCCTAAAAGCCCACTGCAACCAGGACCAAGGGATGCTATTTCCAGTCAAATGACCCTGGATAAGGAGACCACCTGGTAACAGAGACCACATTTTGAAGGTCCCTTGAGCGGTCGTCTTAGACATGTTTCACTGTAGTACGTAGGTTTTGCACTGTACTACTCCTCCCTGGTATGCACTACTTACTTTGTACACCAAACTGGTTTTCTTAGAAGCTGCGACGAACTATTGGTTGGCCATTTAAGAAAAGTAATTAAAAATATGTTGATTTGAAACACTCCACAACACCAAAACGATCAAAGGAAATTCGTTCTCGGATAGACGTGGGCCAAGAGTGCAGCATGGAGTGGTGGAGTGTTCCAAATTATTACTTGTGTCCGGGTCAGAGATTTATACGCGGAGATGAGGCTGTCTACGTACGTCGTGGCACACGCAAAGAAAAAGTGTACGGATCAGCTGTGCATTCTTCAAATAAGGGAGAACAGTGCCAAATTTGGAATGAGAAATTCACAGTACCCATTCCACTTGATTTCTTCGCATGAATGTAGAGCAGAACAGGTTTCTCATACGTTACGGAAACACGAAGAGTGATCAAGGGCTCCGTCCCGTCCCGTTTCCGTAACGTATACGCATTTCGCAGTACATGTACGTGTGTAGCAACATGTTAAACACTTGATACACGTAACGGGTACAGGGAAACTGACATGTAAATGATTATCGCAAAAAAGACACACACGTACAAAAACATACAACTTATTATAATTTTTTGTAACAAAAACGTCATTATTTCATTTTGTTGCTCGAGTTACACGACATGAGACTGTAATATTTTCACTGTGCATGCAATCATGCACCTACAGGCTACATCGAGACAAAAGAATCTTGATGTAGATCTACAAAGCTCCCACTTTCCTTGAGCTTCGCTTTCTACACAACGTCACTAACCAAGAGGAGAGGGTGACTGGCAGTCAACTGTTGTCGGCATTTCGTTCGAAACAAGACTATAGCACGCACGGTGTATACTGTATATCCAAGACAAATGACAAAGAGTACGTACCTGATAGCCAAACTCAATCAGTGGGTCGATCATTGAACCCCGATCCGTCAGCAAAAGACTAAAGGAACTCGATACTGTGCCAGTTTTGCAGGATAGCACCTCTGATGGATGGCAGCCTATCCTGTACGGACGCCTGTAGTCTCTAGTGTAGATCAGCGACTTTCGAGGCTCTGGAAGTGGAAGCCTACATCATGTTGCGGCCCATGTGGGAGAAGAAACGTTAGTTCGGCCACCATCGTCATCGACCAAAGCCGGCGCGGGCAAAGGCTGGCAAATTGCAAAGGCAAAGGCAAAGAGCAGTGCTCGATCGAGCACAGAATACAAAAAACCAGTTCAAACTTGAAAGCATAAAAAGCGCCAAATTCGCACTCCCTCGCATTGTGTATGCATGTCCTGGCAGACTACATGATGCATCCCACCAAACAAACAGTGGCGCGCTTTGATTTGGCCGCACGCAGGACATTTCAGGTGGTTGAACTAGAAAATCGTGCGATCTCGATCTCGGCGGCGATCGGCCACACGACGGCCAGTACAGTATACACATGCCATGAGTACGTACACACATATCCATATGGCCATAGCCCCTATACCTGCATCACTTCACCCCCCGCCATACGGGCAAAACTGGTTTGGTTCTAGATCTCGCAGCCAATCAGCAGCCTGGATTCGGCTCTCACGTGAGTATTGGGCCAATCAGCGACTAGCAGTCAGCCTGGTAGGCTAGCTTCGGACCAGGTTTTTTAACCATCACGAACTGGAAATGAAAATCGTCGTCGCAAGGATTACAAAAATACCAGGCAGGGATGTTTCTACATCACTTTACTTTATTCTCCAAGTCTTCATCATGATGTTCGTTTCTCTTCAAAGCTTACCTCTTGGACGTTGGGGTCATCTTGGTGGTCGTTGGACCGAGCCGTCTGTGCGATAAATTTGTTGTGCTAGGCCGCGTCGTCGACATCATGACCCAGAAGGTAAAATTCTGAAATATTTTGAGAAGAGTATTAGGAACAATAGGTATTCAGCTACTTTTCCCTTCCATGTTTTTTTTGCTGTTTGCAGAAGTCTCTCCCCGCCACCTTCATGGCCGGAGCCATCAGTGGTACCTGTTCAACGCTTCTTCTTCAACCGTTGGATTTAGTCAAGACCCGTCTTCAAGTTCGCACCACTGCATCAGCTACATCTTGTGGCGTCGCACCGAACCCCATGCTGTAAGTAGCCCCGAGACATCTCGAGCGAATTTTGTGTTCTCAGTAGTAGTTGAGTTGAGTTGTAGTTGAGGCTGCTAGCTTATACATCTAGCTATAATTAATTTCCTCTTACCTTTCCTCAACCCTTCCTCTTGGTCTGACATATTTTCTGTTCCCGCCATATGACTTTTGGCCATTGTTGTATGAATGCAAAAAATATTTTCCTCCCTTGTGCTATTGATGTTCAGGGTTCGTGGAGGAATGGTTGCGACGTTTACCACCGTCGTTCAACACGAGAAGCTCTCAGGCCTATGGCGAGGACTCTCACCAGTAAGGATCATGCGTTGCCATTCTCATGTCTTTCGTTCAATGTGTATTTTTGACTTTTTCTTTGCCAAATGTCCTTGTACGTGTGATTGCGAACTGAGTCCTTGTGCTAATCGTGCATTCTCGTCTTTTCTTTTCTTGCGCAGTCTTTGTCCCGCTGTGTTCCTGGCGTCGGCTTGTACTTTACAACACTGACGGCCTTACAACAAACAGTCGTTCCGTAAGTATAGCTGTTTCACCTTGACTTTCTGCTTTTCGATTTGTACGCAGGCACGGCGGTTGTATTGTTTTGTAAAGAGCCATTGTGTGTACGATTTTACTATTGCGTGGGTAGTGGCATGGTGTCGTTACTTCGTCATTGCGGAGGATGTGTACTGACACTCAAACTTTTTTTATTTTATTCTCCAGGGAGGATCGTAAAGCCACGGCCTTTGAGGCCCTTTGCATTGGCGGACTAGCTCGCTCTCTTACTTGTGGAGCCCTACTACCCATCACCGTCGTCAAGACTCGATTCGAGGTAAGGCAACGTTACTCTCCAAGTCGAGTGTCTTGCTGGCTTTTTTCTCGGATTATTTGTTGTGGGTTAATTTTTATCTTGCAATGGGAACCGTTTTCAGATTTATCAATCATTGTGTTTTTTGTTGTTTTGCTGTATAGAGCGGAAATTTCCAGTATTCCAGTGTTGTTGGAGCACTGAAGAATGTCAAGACCCAGGAAGGTTTCCGTGGTCTGTACAGCGGATGCTATGCCACTCTGCTCCGTGATGCCCCATTTTCAGGCCTCTACTACCTCTTCTACTCTGAGGGAAAGAAGGCCCTGGACGATTTCCACCAACGTAAGTAGTTTGACTACAGTACTGTCGGTCGCCGAAGAACTGGGGGTCAGCCTCCTAGCCTGGGCCATTCTTATTTTCATGTATCAGTATTACAGTCTATGGGCAGTTAAGTCACCATGTATACATTGGTATGCAGAGCTTGGTGGTGAATTCTAGCCTGGATGTTCTTGGGCGCTCCGTTCTTCGGCGCCCGACAGTACTGTACTACGTCTTACTGCGTGTAGCAAGGGCAACTTTTGAGTTTGAAGGGCCACACTGGATAAATATGAATTCGTCATCGAATCATCTGCTGTCGACAATCAATGCATGGACCAGTACGCGATGATTTCAATCCATGCGTGTCATGTTTTTGTGGACATGGTGACATGTAATCTCACAGGAAAGTAATATTCTGTCCCCGGGGAAAATTGCGGAAAAAATCGCAAAAAACGCGGCATAATTTGCGGTAAATATGCGGTGAATAATATTGATGTGCGGCAATTTTCAGTGAGTATGTAGTGAAATCAATCAGTTACAAGTCTCTGGTGTAAGCACTCGTCATATTTGAGAAAAAAGCCGCCACGATGAGACGTTGCTGACCGAACAGTGCACTGTGTGTACGTGTAGTGCAACAAAGTTCAAAAACGCGGGAAAATCACGGAAAACGCGGTCTTAAAAAATCGCAAAAAACGCGGCCGCGGAATTGCAATTTTCCCCGGGGACAGAATATTATTATTTCCCGTTTTGATTTCTGAAAACAACATGATAGCACTGATCCCTTGGCCTGTCATGGATTTGTTTCTATCATGTCCTTTACACACTGTGCTGAAATATGATTGTGTATATTCATGCATCCTGAAATGGTCTGTGCTAATTTTCATGCCTTTGATTTTTTTGTTTTCGTGTAGGCAATGGAATGGAGCAGTTTCACACATCGATGCAGTTTGGCGTAGGATTGTTGGCCGGTATTCTGGCCTGTGGCATCACACATCCTGCTGATGTAGTCAAGACCCGGCTGCAGAGCCAGATTCAGCGATCCAGCACCATCTCGGTCGCCATGCAAATCTATCAGGTATGTTGAGCGATTGCCAACTTGCAGTCTACCTAAATTAATAATTATGCTTATCGCTGGTTCTGTCAGTGAGTGCTAGTTTTAATACCACGTGGGCTGGGTATGTATATTGTATACACATGATATGAGTTTTTGGCATCTTTACATCGCATATTTTGATCGGGTTCCGTTCATATTTGTTTTCTTGCTGTTTCCTTGTGCTCTACTCCTGTGCGGTATCTGATGTGTTATTTTGTGTTTCTGTCTTTTTCTGTGCAGAATGAAGGCATTGCCACCTTCCTGCATGGCTTTGCGCCGCGCGTCATGCGTCGTTCCATCAACGCAGCGCTGGCCTGGACTCTGTTCGACTATGTCCTTTCGCAAATGCAGCTGAAGTGAAAGCTCGCGCCAACCTGTGAGCACAGCTGCTGCTATGACATACAGTCTTGCTAGATACATTTTCATGCATTTTTTTCATTGTTGATGCATTGTTGTTAGGTCTAGTCCCTGATTGGCGGAGCTTGTTCTATCGCTTCGCCCCAACCCTCCTATTACTACACGATGCACTCACCCACATCTAGCCATGCACTACACCTCTAGGTCGTACTAACCCTCTCACACTTCTTTAGCTAGGACTGCCCCCTCCCTCATATCCCAGTCTATATCTATTTTTTGCTGTTGCATTCCTCACCGCTGTAGCGTTTGCGCGACTGATCTGACCCTAGAAAAATCTCAGAGCCCCCAATTGTATTGTCATATCTGCATTGGTCCGATCATACCGCCAGAATCCTCTGTTCTATTATATCATAGGTTTGAACCGAGATCAGCTGTTATTATAGTTTGCAACGGCCATTGGCACTATATTGTTTGTATGTATGTCTTGTTTTTATGTGTTTTTGACTCTTCGGGTACCTGATCTACCTTGTCTAAACATTTTTTTATGGATCAGATTTGAGAGCCAATAATAATAATTTATGATACAGGATCTGGATCCATATAAACAGGCCATGGAGAGTTCCCCCTGTTGACTGCACTATGAGCAGGATTTAGTACCAGGCCAGGGTCTTTACTTTGCTTGTATATCATTCAGCACGTGCATGCTGGCCTGGCTGGTACAGGGTTGTATAAGACTAAATTAAGAACAAATAATTCCCTTTAGCTTGCAAACAAATTCATCCGAGCTGAGCATGGTTATTGAGCTATCTTTTCGTGAAAGCGCTCTCACGAAAAGATAGCAACAATGCACATGTCACCACTACTCCAGTTTACAGACAGTACGAGGTGAATAGCAATTTCTGGACATGAAAATTAAATAGAGGCCCACTGGCTGTGTGTTTTACATTTTTCATATCTTTTTGTATCTATTGTATGGCCTAATCCTTCATCTTTCCAAATATGTGACAATTGCTCATGCTGTGATCCCAGAGACTTTATAGCAGGATGTTTTCGACAGGCCAATTTTTTGGCCTAAATTTCAGTGTATGGAATTCTGGACATGAAAGTAAAATAGCGTCAATAGGCATCCTATACTGCACCATTTTTGTTATTTTTTCTATTGGTGGACTGCAGTTGGCCTCTTCACACTTCCAGCCAACAGGTCCAAGACTATACAGCGTCTGAAGTGAAGTGCACATGGGGAAGCCAACGATTCGTCCATTACTTCTTATTTTACTCAAAATTCAAAATTCTCATGCGACATAGTACCACAAAACTCGTTGAAATGCCTCCCAAGAAAAGGCTATCAACACGGCACCGACACGAGGAGAAACTACAACAGCCCAGCTGTCAACTACAACAAGAAAAAACTTCATCAACCTGACTGACTTGACTCTACACGCGACGAAAAATTATTTTACTCGAAATGTCCAGAAATGTACAATGTCCAGAAATAGAAATTCACCTCGTACAGTACTAGTATACTGACTCTGAGTGTAATGTATAATATCAAGAGTAGATAAACAAGAGTGTGCAACTCCGGATCTCTCCTGCACAATCTGCAGATACCCCCGCCCACGGCGGAATTTTTTGTTGACGTCACCTTTTTTCAGAGAAACGCGGAATTTGCCGCAGAGCAGTGTGAGAGCACGTGCTGGGCACCGACCTTGTAGTGTAAAGCCCGGCCAAGTGCACGAGGGAAACCTCTCCAAAAGGCTCGCAGCGCGTGCGTCGTCGAAAAGATTACGTCAACAAAAAATTCCGCCGTGGGCCAACCCATCCGCGAGTTGCACACTCTTGTTTATCTACTCTTGATAATATGTATTGTATAGGTATGGCCAAAGAATTCCGACCTGAGAGTCAAAAGTAGCACACGACAGGCAAATCCACGTGCACCGGGAGGGAAAGTATTAGACTAGTTCCTATGGTATTTTACCTAGTACCTGTGAACGAGAAAAGTGCAAGCGAGCTGGGGGGCCACGTGACATGAGCCTTGCAAGGATAAGCTTGGTTCTGCTTTCCGCATGTTTCCCGATTTTTTTGCCACGGTTGTAGATCAGTGGTTTTCCAGGTACAGACTGCCAGTGTGCATGGTAAAGTCATGCATGACAAACAGCAGAGCTAGAGATGCAGAGCGCTTGCACATAGCCATGAACACGACATACAGTAGCCAGATGATACATGTAAAGTCAGACCTCGCTTATCCGGATCCTGACTGTGTTCGATTATCCGGTTCCCTCGCCTATCCGGATTTTTTGTCTGGAAAACGGATGCGTGCGGCTATGCGAGGTCTGACTATACAACACAGTCGACTGGCTTATCCGGTCATGCCGGGCTGTGCATATCAATCAATGGTCGGCTGGAAGTAAGTTGAAATGATAATCTTGCTGATGGCCTATCGAATAAAATAATAGAAATGTGTGGGAGAACAGCAGGACAATGGTATTCCACGTACATGCACATGCATACGCGCAGGGGACAGAGCGGACTAAGAAACGAGCACAGGAAAAAAAGGGGTTAGGTAAATCGATAATGTGCAACACGAACAAACAGTGGAACGTCACAGGGCACCGGGGCTCTCTCTATCGGTGACGAATGGCATTGAGTGCAGCAGCGGCAGCAGGCATGTACTGTTCCGTACTGTTCAATAGGGTTAAAGCTGCCAGGTGTTGTCCGCTAGCTTCTCAGCCAACCAAGCTAGATAAGGTCGGGGGCTAGAGTAGTAGTAGTAGTACATGTACTTCCAGCAACAGGTGACAATGCCGCGTGTACAGTAGCGGCCAGGTCAGCAGCTTGCGTGCACGTAGCTGCTACACAGGCCGAAACACGGCGACGCACGGAACGATGACCCAGCGCCAGTGGGCAGGTGACAGCGCTATGCCGCACGGGACAGCCGGGTGGCGACGGCGGCGGGGTTGCTGTAGGTGCAAGGAGCTCACTTGTCTGTTTGTTCCGCCGTCGTCGTCGCTGCTGCTGTGGCGGCGGCTGCCACGGGTATGGCGACGGGAACGGTTGGACTGTCGATGGGACCGTGGGCGCGGGCCACCTCGTCACCCAACTCCTCCTCGCCGGCTTCGGCACCGGAACCGGCCACCTGCATGCGATACTTGTACGTGTTCTCGGTCGTCTCTAGGGTACCTGCACATGCACACGCACACACACACCAGATGCAACACACACGCACACACACGCAAACACACACGCAAACACACACACGCACACACACACATACACACACACTTGTACTTGCTCACTGCCAAAACTGGTCACGTGGGTCTCCCCGGGAGAGGGGAGAGAGACTCAAAAGGAATCTTGGAAAGATGACTCAATTGGTTATTGAACCGCCCAACGGCCGACACCCCCTGAAATCCCCAAACTAGGGTGGACTTGGAATGATCCCACTTATGGGCTCACCACACCTCAGTAAGTGGGTGAGGACAAGGTGCAGAAAAAGGATTGACGGCATCAGGGTATCCGTCCGGGGATCCAACTGCAGTTACCCCTGCCCCCAGTGAAGGTAATACTTGCTACTAGTGTGGGTGGCTAAATCAGAGTGGATCTGATATAAGCTTCACTAGCACCATTGATTACACAAGAGTTAATCTAGCCAGAAGCAGTCCATGGTTAACAGGTATGTATACTTCAAATAGAAAGTATATAAACCCTGAAACCAACAAAGGTGGTAGGTACAACAATACACCTTCAAGCAGCCGAGCCTGTTGGCAACAGACCCAACACTATCTGGCATAAGTGTACCCACCAACCGAACTAGCTGGCACACACACACACACACACACACCTTTGACCTTTTGACCTTTGACGCCCATCGCCGGAGGCGATGATAGCAATGCTACGGCAGAAGCCATAGCAACTTGTGCTGGGATTGCACCATTCAACAGCTTGCAAGGCTGAAGAATTGACCGTCACTATTCAGCCTGGTCTACACCATACAGCTATTTGAAGTGACTTTTTCTGGCCAGTGAATCCCTATTTTTGGGATTTTTCTTTTTTCTTTTTTTTCTTTTTTCCCACACACACATCACACCACATACTCCGGCATGCACTGGCTGTTGGTAACCACCCAGGAGAATGAAAGAAAAGTCAGGAAGAGTCTGAGAAAGAGAAGAAAGACGTGTGTGACCATAATCGTCGGGAATCGAACCCGCAACCTATCGATTGGAAATCGCTGCACATACCACTGCACCATATGGGACACACACACACACGCACAAACACACACATTCAGTTACACAGTTGAACATCAATCATCTAAATATCAATTACTGTAAATCAACAACTGTTGGCCGGTGAGAAACCCACAATCTTGAGATAAAACATATGCCAGGCGTCACACTTTGGCCGTTCGAGGCTTTCGAAAAAGGAATCGATCGATTGTTTTCGCTCTCACGTGCAGCCATGGCTCAATCTTACATGACTTGCCTTTACGACAAACTTTGGCCGGCGATTTACTTTGGCGAGTTCAAACCAACAGCGAAATCAGGGAAATTAAATCACACACCAAAATTAATTGATTTACAGTATCCAGCCAAGCGATTACCAGTGCCAGGGATTCAGGGGCAGATTGGGAGTGCAGGCAACTCACGTGTGTGCGAAACGGTGACACTTTATGTTCCCATACACGAAGCGTGCGGCACTTTCGTATGCTATCTACAGCAATTTCCAGTTGAATACTGTGAGGAGGAACGTGACTACATTGTGATACTATAGTGCATCGATTGTGCGGATGATCGATTATCCGGAATGACTGGAATTGCCATCAGCGCATCTTGCAAACCAACAGCCCTACATTGCAGCCAATATCAGGTGAACAGCGTAGTCTGTGCCTGGGTATTTCACAACTACAAGGTACGTTCCGTTGATAGGAAACTCGGTGCAGCCCTCTCTGTCCCACAAATCCCCTATCCCAGGAGGTTTCTCACCGGTCAGCGAGTGACTCAAACCTCCCTCGCATGACACTACAAACTATACAAAAACACACATAGACAGTGGCCTGAGCCATGGATTTACCAAGCTACAAAAACTGTTTGGTCTCAAGATCCGTGTACACGGATAAAAAAAAGGCTGAGTGTAATCGTTGTCGTGACTACTGTAAAACATGTAATTTTGGTGAAACTTTCATTTCGGTGATTTCCGTAGAGAAACCAGGCACCCAAAGGGTTAATTACACCTAAAAGTCACTAGAGTATGCACTGTATGTGAAGGGAACGCTGATCACCTAATTCTACATTACACCTGAAGCCTGGCAGGTCCCTGGCACCGAAATGTTAATGCACCTAAAAATAGAAAGGAAAAGGACATATGGAAACGAGTTAAGAGTAACTCTCCACCACTGTAACTAGATACACAGTCAGAAAGTGCAACAACTAGGCACACAACTGACAGAAGACTGGGACATTCGACGTCCTGACACCTAGCTTCAACACATTTCCGTAGCGATAACCGACAACCTTCCAAGTTGGAAGGTTCAAGGTTATGGAAAGACCAAAGAGGGGAAGGCAAGCGCAGCGAAAACGAGCACAAGCTGCAGTCCCAACGGAACAAAGAATGTTGATTGTTTGACGACGAGACCAGTAGGATATTTGACAAAGCGGTCTAACTACAATTCGAAGCAGCAAAGCAGCACACCACCCAACTTGGGTGAGTCATAAATATCAAAGATAAGTAAAGAAGGGGGAAGCTTTGCGAAAACGAATTGTACAAGCCGAAAGCCAAACTCCTACAGTACTCCTCATGCATGACATTGTGATGGACGAGTGCTATGTCAAATATCCTACTGGTCTCGTCATCGTCCAGTAACAATCGACCTTCTTTGTTCCGTTGGGACTGTAGCTTGTGCTCGTTTTCGTTGCGCTCGTCTTCCCCTCTTTGGTCTTTCCATAAGTTAACCTTCCAAGTTGGAAGGCTGTCGGTTAGTGCTACGGAGATGTGTTGAAGCTAGGTGTCAGGACGTCAACTGTCTCAGTACTCTGTCAGTTTTGTGCCTAGTTGTTGCACTGACTGTATATAGTATCCAGTTACAGTGGTGGAGAGTTACTCTTAACTCGTTTCCACATGTCCTTTTCCTTTCTACTTTTATTATTGGCTCAATACCCAAGTTTCAAATTGCACCTAAAAATGACATTTTTACAGTACATTCTACCTTACCTGACTGCAGGTTGAGGCTGAGACCAGCTGCAGTGGGTGCCGTCTCTTGGGGCATGAACCAGTTGAGCATGCCACCGACGATGGGAACGTGGCGCAGAATACCCTACGGGGAGCACACCGCAACACACACACACACGCACACAAACAACAGTGTGACACACATGGTAAGAAATATGTATGTTCATTATACACAATACTCAATCTGTGGACAGAACTGTTTCGTCTTTTGTGGACTCATCAGCGCAGCACAGAGGAAATGAGGCCGAACCTGATAGCAATGAAAAATAAAATTTCCAAAGCCAGATTTAAACCAGGCCCGAACGTACCTTGCCAGAGTGCTCAAACTGGCAAGTCAGTGAGCTGTGCATAACGCAAACAGCAAAGGCACTACCCCACATCACACGAGAGTGCTCAACTGCTACAAGAGCAGGAGCGAATTACTCATATACATGTATAGGCACATTGCATGACATGCATGTACGACAGGGGGCCAAACTACTTGCTCAGCGACTTTGAGACCGACGCCCAGCGTCTACGAGGTCAGGATGGCGGCGGCATGACAACATAGGTAATGCTAAGCGGGAAATATTCCTAACTCTATCTTAACCCAAGGTACAACGGCGCACACGAGTACGAAATCTAACGAGACAAGCCATGTCTTACCTCTTCCTGCATTTTCTTCTCCGCTGCTTCCTCCAGGTCTCGCTGTGCTGCTTCAATGCCATGTCTGATAACCTCCGACATTGAGTCCAAGTACTGCACCAACAATCAACATTACCAAGAAGTGAGAAAGACGTGAATGCATGCGTGTGCGTGCGTGCGTGCGTGTGTGCGTGTGCGTGCGTGTGTGTGTGTGTGTGTGCGTGTGAGCATGTGTGTGTATGCGCAAGTGCCTGCACGAGTACAAATACTTACCCGGGAGGAATCCTCGAGATTAGTACCGGCCTCAATTATTTCCTCAACAAACGCTGCAACGTTGATGTCCTCCAGCAACTGTACAGACACACACACACACAGAACAAGCATAGGACAAGAGTTAGCAAGAAGCCACCACAAGGAGAATCGAGATAGATAGAATCTGGCCAGCGTGCGCAATGACGCACCGAAAAGAAACTCAGCCAGGTTTTACAGAATCAGGCCAGGTATGCCATGGCAAAATGTATGGATCAGCAGATCCAAAACCAAGAGTGTGATGTGCTGTCGACATGCCAGATTTTTACACGATCGTTTTTCATCAGCAAGTTCTGGCGGCCGCTTGATGACGATATTACAAAATGAAACAGTAGCCAAGCTGCTAAGAAGAAGAATCATGACAAGCGTGGTCTCATGCATGCAAAGCAAAACTGGAGACCCCTGGATGGGCATTCAGGCTTTGGGGAATCATAAAAATATAAGATAAAAAATAAAATAAAATAAGAACAACATTGAGAAGGCCTGCCGGCTTGTCACATGCGCGACACAGGACCGGCGGAAGCAGGTTTCGATTGGTCCGGCCCTGCACTAGCCTTTCATACAGTTTTTGCATGATATGGAGGGTATACCCATGACCTTCTCGGCAGCAAACACACGTTTGGTGGCCAACAAGCTGGTCCGGCCATGGCCTGACCAACCGGAGTGGTTCCGCTGGGCCTGCAACAAGCCGGGGGAAAGCGACTTGCGCAACTCACCCAGCCAATCTCGACAAACACCTGCCCGTCGGAGGTCTGCACGTCGCGCACAAAGCCGTAGGTCGTTGCCAGCGCCGCGGCCAGACCGCTGTTGACGCGGTTGATCTCCGTTATCTCCTCCGTGTTGAACTGACCCTGTGCAGCCGGGCCAATGTAACGAGGTATAAACCTGACGCGCAAAAACACCACACGGAAAAATGACATGAGGAAGTGAAGAGCTGTCCGTAAAAGCAAAAGAAAGGATCAAAAAGGTTCATATGTTGTAGTCCGTAGTTTGTGCACAGTTATAAGCAAGATACTGGTGAGCCAGAACGTGTAATTATATTATTATTATATGCATTTCCGTGTAATAGCCAGCACAATACCGACTGATGTGGTACTAATATTCAACAACCCAGTGAGGTACAAACCTGTTGCAAATTCAAACGGAAAAAGACACGAGGAAAGCGAAGAGCTACCCGACCACCCCTCGACCCCGGTGGACCGGCAGAATGTTTAGAATACACAGCCATCTAGACTACGTCAGTGCATGTACGGTTGCAGTTGTGCTCGAGTGAAAGCCGACCTGGAGTGCACGTCTGGCGCCCTCAAAATGCACGGCCGTTGACCCGGCCCTGAAAGTGGTACGAACGCGACTGGACATCCACATGCACAAGTACAGTGATGTAATCAGAACTGGCCCAGGGAGTCAGGTTTTGCAGGTTGGGGCGGATTTCACTGAGCGCAACTGTACATCAAAAACAGCCATGCACAAAAAGGTAACTTGTCGGTGGTGAGCACGTACCGTAGCGTAGCGAGGCCCGACGTTTCCTGCGCGTTGACCAGCTGCACACACTCGTGATCGCCGGCCAGGCTAAGGAACTGTGGCTGATTGGCGATAGTGCGATTGACTAATGCCTGAATGTGTGCAGGACAGACAACAGAAATAGACAGACAAGGGCAATGCAGAGTGGCTCACAGCTGTTGCTCAGATGAAATGAACAAAAAAACAAAAAATATCCACTACAGTAGTAGCGGGCAGTAAAGAAGTATCACGTGTGTGTGTGTGTGTGTGTGTGTGTGTGTGTGTGTGTGTGTGTTCGTGTGTGTGCGCCCGCGCGCGCGCGTGTGCACGCGCATGTGTGGCGGAGAGAGAGAGAGAGAGAGAGAGAGAGAGAGAGAGAGAGAGAGAGGAGATATAGATAGAGATAGAGAGAAAAGGAAAGACTCTAGGCTTGACTGCCATCTGCAAAAAAAGGCACTTACGATTCTCTTTACTAGGCGACCGCAGAAATTGTGCACATCTTCGAATGATGTCCCGTAAACTGCAAGACCCAAGACGAGGGAGAACACGCAGCATATCCGATAAAATAGAATTCCAAACAGGATCTGACGCTGTGTACAAACAAGGGCACAGTATTCTGAGCAACGGTTCGGAGAAAGATGCGCGGAGAGAAAAAACCCCTAAGACCACGCAGGTACAGCACTGCTCAATGAAATCCAATCGCGCGAGTCAAGTTAGTGCCCTGCACCACTTCACATCCCAGCGTACACAGAACAAGTGCAGAACAAGTGCAGGGCCACACAGCGCCCAGCTCGTAGTAGACTCGTGTGGTCAGATTTCAATGAGCAGCACTGTACACATTGATCAGTACCCGGTTCTGCTGTGATAGCACAAGATATGAGGCGACACACCACCGATTGCCTATCGGCTACACAATTGTCCAGGCATCAGGATCATCACACATAGACACTACACGCAGATATAGCTAGCTAAAGAGAAAGACGAAGAGAAGGAGAAGGAGAGGGAGATAGAGAGAGAGAAAGATAAGAGGAGAAAGAGAGGGAGATTGAAGCTGCCCGCTTACCGGCAGCAGTTTCGAGCGGACTGAAGCGAAGGCACTCGCCGTGTTGCTGTGAGCGTACAATAGACATGGCGATGAAGGGCACGCTGCGCTGTACACTGCGTAGAAGCTACGGTGACACAAGCAATAGGGTGCACAGCACATGCAGGGCGACAGAAAGACAAACAAGAGAAACAACACATCATGGAAAGGGAACGGATCAGTGAGCGCACTGACGCAAAGTGATATAAATCCCAGAACAACGTTGGTCAACCACAGTTGCGGCCAAAGAGACCGGACACGTGAGCCGAAAGCAGTGCCAAGGCTCATGCCACCCCCAGATGGGTCTTCGGACCGTGCATGATGTAATTGAAATGGAAACGCGGCGCTACGTTTGACTCGCGGGTCGGATTTCTGCACGTGAAGAAGACCAGCTGGGGACAGTTCTCCTGCCTTGTGCCTACAACGTATCTCTCTTCCACACACATAGCAGCTCCTCGCTACAACATGTACGTCTTGCCATATCACATTCTTGGTTTCACGCAGAGCAAATACACCCAGTTAAACTTGAAATGCAATGTTACAACTCCCCCACGGTTCACACCAACGACAGATGCAAGCACGGTCCACTGACAAGCGGACAGGCCAGGCAATCACGTGTGAAGAGCAGCAAAGGCAGTTCTAGTAAAAGCATCTCAGACTCTCTATCGGCCACTTACCATGCTGTTGAGGTTGTCGAGGGCGGTTTGCGACAGCTTGCCGATGTGACCTGAAGCAGAGGGGAGCAATGGAGAATATATGCATCACCAAACCTGACAAGTTACAATGCTCACAGATTTGAGAGAGGGGCAGGGGAGAAGGAAAGACGGAGGGGAACATGCGTAGTGGCCACTGACACTAGGAAAACCCAACGAGAAACACACACACACACACACATGTACACACACAAGCTCTGCAGAAGGCAACGGACACATTCACACTCCGTACGACAACATGGTGAAGCAGCCAGAGCACATCTCCGTCAAAGTACCTGAAGGCTTTGCGGCCGACGGCTGTCTCTCTCCCTCCGCGTCTTCGTCGGTTGTTGCCGCAGTGGATGCGGTCGCACTGCTAGTCGGCGTCACCTCACCATTCTGTTTCGGCGTAGCGGGAGCCACTCCGGCGGATGAGTCGGTGGTAGCCGACAGAATGCCTGTGGATTCGACGCTGGCCGCGAGACCAGAGAATTTGAAGATGATGACGTGATTGCAGTGAAGCGGAACATCCTGCACAGGGGAGGCGAAGAAACACACAAAAACGAAACCGAGTTGTTGCTTTCTAGTTTCTACACACTTTCCTTAGCCTATGAAGGGCACATAGATTTTTTCGTTACTGGATTAGAACAATGCATGCTGGAGGCTCCAATACGACATCATACATGTATATTTGTACAAGCAGAAAATTTGCTCGGTGAATAAAATCGTCCAAACTTCAAGAAAAAAAGCAGTTCGTCCAGTCCTTCGATGAAGAAGACGAAATCAAATTCCAAGCAGTCAAGACATGCCGTTTGCAAATGGCAGGAAAACACCCTAACAGATTGGCAGGAAAACACCCTAACAGATTATTAAGTCTGCCGAGACACATTAAACGACAATGAGTTGGGAATGCCCAGGCAGCCACGTTGCACAGATGACCTACCACACATTTCATCTCCGGGATCTTGGAGATCTCCGATGCCAGAAGCTTAGCCTGTGACATTGCATGGACAGGTAGCGAGGACAAGACAGGAAAAGCAAAACATGAGAACAAGAGCACAGGGAATGGAATAAGCTTTGCTGAAGCGGAGCAACAGCTGGGCTTCGCTTCGCAAAGAGCCAAAATGAACAACTCACAACAAACCCTACATATGCTCTGATGGCCAAAGGACAAATGCGCATGGGAGTAATCAAAATCGGAGCAAATTGAAATTCAAGTCCAGTACTAAAGTAAAAAACAAACAGGTTACAACGGTGCCTTTTCAGAACGATCAATCGATGTGGACTACAGTGAGTAGTTTTATTTGTATACTATCGACGACTAGTCACATTGCAGTATGCCTTCTACTCCAGCAGCAAACCCTGGCTGGTTGGCTGAAGGGTGGTCCGATGTATTTTACGCCATTTACTCCACCAGAAAACCCTGGCTGGTTGGCTGAAGGGTGATCCGATCAAAGCCTGACCAGTGGCATTGGCTGCAATATCACACAGCAATCAGTCAATAGTCTACTGCTCTGTACTTACCAGCTCAGTAGCATGGTTGATCATCAGAGACAGCTGACTGCGACCTGGTGGTGCACAATATAATATACACACACACAATGAGTGACAGGGTTGAGGAAGAGAGAGAGAGAGAGAGAGAGAGAGAGAGAGAGAGAGAGAGAGAGAGAGAGAGAGAGAGAGAGAGAGACATACACACAGAAGGAGAGGTGTGAGGTAGAGAGACAGACTGAGAGAGAACTCTCACTACAACCATGCAGTCCAAAAATCCGAGCCGCTTCTAACCAACGTCCATACCAAAGAATTATAACTGCACCGCAGGCAAAGTTTACTGGGTAGTATACGATTCAAGTGATGAAAACTAATCAGTTCTCAGCGAGGCTTGAAATTCTGCGACACATTTCGTTATGGGAGCTTACAATCTAAGTAACAAATTCAAATGCACACTGACAAACTACATTCGAAAGGCTAATTTTACAGCTGCAAGTTGTCCATGAGTTCTTACCAAGATACTGGAATGCCATCCAGATTGATAGCGGCTGTAATGTGAGACTGCTGGGTAGTGATCGCAAGTCTGATGCAAGAGCCTGAGAAAGACACAGGGTAAGCGAGTATGCAACAGTACATAGTAAGTGAATGAGAGTGAGAGGGAACAGGCCAGAGACACATAGATAGATGTGCTCGTGTACTCGTGTGTGTGCGCGTGCGTGCGCGCGCGTGTGTGTGCGTGTGGATGTGAGCAGTAGTGTCAATGTGTCATAGAGTGAATGAGTCAAGAAGCAGAGCACCGGGCAGCCATGCACAGTCGAAAAACGGGATACAAAACAAGAGAAATCGAGTGAATTCTTCAGATGCATGAACACACTCTACAAGTATGTACACACGCATGTACAACACAGCACAGCAGAAACACACCCACCCACACACACACGTGTAACCACACTGAGCACTCACCATTGACGGGTCCGCGGTCTTGTACAGGGTCTACACAGCGCAAACTTCAGTCAAGGAACTCAACATAACGACAATACTCCCCAGCAACTGCTGGCATGCTTGCATTGTCTTGCTCCAAGGACACACACCACACATCCCATTGTATTCCAAGCCTGGCAAATCATTCCACTGGCAACTCATTTGCTATTTTACTATTAGGAGAGTGCTAGGCTTCACTAACAACAGTGCATGTCAGCCATGTGAAGCACAGATACAGAGCAAGCCCGCAGAAATGGACACTCTGCACAAAAATAGCTTCAACGCCTTATTGGCCATGAGCCATCGTGGAAATAGAGAAAAACAACAAGGTACGGCGGTCCAACTTCACCACTATGGCACAGTAGCCCACCCCACGAGTACAGTAGACCAAGGTAGTTGCCTGCCATATAAAACGAACAGAGTGTTTTGGTCCAAAGCAGGACTGTCCTGCTGAGCACAGAACGACTGGATAGCCTGCAAGGTCCTACTGTTATGAGAGAGAGAGAGAGAGAGAGAGAGAGAGAGAGAGACTGACAGAGAGAGAGAGACTGACAGAGAGAGAGAGAGAGAGAGAGAGAGAGAGAGAGAGAGAGAGAGAGAGAGAGAGAGAGAGAGACTGACAGAGAGAGAGGGAGAGACTGACAGAGAGAGAGAGAGAGAGAGAGAGAGAGAGAGAGAGAGACTGACAGAGAGAGAGAGAGAGGGAGAGAGAGAGAGGGAGAGAGAGACTGACAGAGAGAGAGAGAGGGAGGGAGAGAGAGAGAGAGAGGGAGAGAGAGAGAGAGATGTTGGCATACGCGAGGATACACAGAGTGGAGCGCCGGGCAAGCCAAACCAGATTCCCGGTGAAAGTGTCACGCTCTGGCATTTTGAAATCGCCTGAAGAAACAAACGGGTAGATAAACAGACAGGCACACAAAATCACACACCACTACAGCCATGACGGATGGCTTCCTTTGAAGATGATCAGCTTCAGAGTTACAAACCAAGCCGAGTTTCCATTGACCAAGAGCACGGGCTGGAGTTGGCCCAAGACCGTGCCCAAGTGTATCATCCGGATACAGACACATACATCGGCCCGGCGGCAACGGGCCTACCTGCTGCCAAAGAGGTATATGTACACAGTCGTTCAACTGAACATGCCCGGAGCACAAGAAACCAAGTTCTTGATGCGGAGTGCGTTGGCCAGCAGTTTTGCTGCAGACCCTGGCCCAGTGAAGCTTTCCCGAGGCACGCATTGCATGATTCTGAAAGCTATATTCGTTGCGACTGCAGCACGTGACTATAGGTCACTCTTTGCCGGCAGCGGAAAGGCTAACATTCTACAATGTGTGCTACGTTTATCACCAGTGGGGTGCACACAAGAAGAAGCTCAACAGTAGCACCCTATTCTGATTGAATCCACACCCCTGAATAGTCTCTACTACGTCAGTTTAATTCCGCCTAGCAGTACCCCAATGTCATCATGTCACCCGATGCCGTCCCGAGGATATTTGAGGCATTGTGCATCGTAGCCTCCACGAACTGAAGCCATTCGACTCGCGCCTGGGCATGGCAGATGACGTGTGTAGGCTCCGATATTTTATATTCCAGCCCCGGGTTTACCCCCCCTGTAATGAGTCAACACATCATTACCTTCACCGGGTGGGTGTGGGTGGGAAGGTTCTCGGCTGCACCGGTCAGGTCCACGGGTACAGGTGGTTATACATTTCAGCCCCTACGCCCCCCCCCCCCCCTCTCTTGTAAGGAATCGAACGCCTTCACCGGGTGGGTGGGAAGGTTTTCGGCTGCACCAGGCAGGTTCATGGGTACACACAGTACGCTAAGTTTACGTGTGTGGCTGCAACACGCACACACTCCGCATAACATTCCGCACTGCAGTTGGAGCACTGTCTGTAAGGTGAGATGACAGATGACACGAGGGTGCTGCTAAGGTGTTGAAGCTATAACTGGGAGAGATCTGGACGAGAGCTCACCTCTAGACTCGGGTCTTCTGCTCCTGCAAGTCTCAGTGCTGTGCCGTGTCTGTTCAAGTGAATATTAAACACACACACATACACACACCACAAGCAAAGCAAGAGAGAGAATAAGGAAATCAGACCAGACCTCGCTATGAACATCATGATTGTAGCGGTGCACATGAAAAATATTGATGCCATGCGTGGCAATGTGGGACGGTGTGATGCAGTTCACACACGTGCACACCCCCCCCCCCCCCCCCCCTGTCCTGTCCTGTCGACCCACTGCCTTAAAGGTTACGTGGTCCCATTGCGGGAGGAGGGAGAGGAGCAAACACGCCGGTGCCGGGTCAGGTCCCTGGACTGCCGAAATCTCCGAGAGCAGTGCTGACACATTAGTGGAAACTTGGCACGTTCATCCGTTGTTGGGCGGTTCTGGCGAGGTCTACAAGGAGCGGAAGCGGGCTGGCTAGCGATTGAGGCAGGCTGACACCTGTGCACAGCGAGTCCACCCCTGCTACGGTACCATCTCCCACAATCTGCGCATTGACATGCACCACGCGGGCTAGCGATTGAGGCAGGCTGACACCTGTGCACAGCGAGTCCACCCCTGCTACGGTACCATCTCCCACAATCTGCGCATTGACATGCACCACGCTGCTGATGGACTGGCTTGCGACGCTCCGCTGTGCACTTGTGGCGCTTAAGATCACTTGGTCTAGAGCAGACCTTTCCACAGGTGGGGCACTCAACGGGTGCTGCTGCGGCCAGTTCCTTATCCTGGTCTTGGTATCTACATCCACACACACACGCACACACATACACACACGCACTCCCCCCCACACACACGCACCCCCACACTGTCTCAACGCAAAATTAAAGCTCAGCCTCACCCTCTGATGTGCAGCCAGACGTGGTGGTCCTCGCAGAGTTTCTGCAATCGCGTCAGATTGTCAACATGGCCAACAACCGGCGTTCCTGAGTATACAACATATGCACCACAACATACACACAAACAATTCATGGTTCGCGTGAGTGTCCGCATCCATAGGAACGCCACCACCCCCAGGGATCAAGGCGCAGATGCAGCTCCTAAGCGGTGGGAGGTGAGTAGATCAGACCCACCAAAGTGGTCAAAGACCGAAAATACCATTCACTGCACCCATGCTTCCCAACATACAAACATCATCGGAATTACAGTATTCCACCACTGCCACCAGCTGTGTCACGCAGGTCGGTGAAAGAAGCTAATATACTGGAACTACAAGAGCAATCGCATGCATTTGAGGCCAACTAGTGATTCTTGCTGCGCGGTATTAGCAAGAGTACATAACCTCGAAGAGTGTGCACCTGCCTGCACAACCTCTATACAAGTACAGTGCTGCAATGGCAGAACTTCACATCATGTGATATGGTTCAAAAGGCGACGCTGGCCAACAGTGCAACGTGACCACAACTAAAGAGAGTTGAGCCCAAAACAGGGTTGTGAACAACCCTGCATCTATCATGCACAGGGTGCAAATAATGTGTATGGGTTCGTAACGTGACGTGACGTTCTGCCGTCGCAGAGACGCAGACCCCATGGCTGGAGTTGCACACTCTTGAGGTTACGTCCTCTTGACGTCGTGAATGGTGACACAAAACTATCCACAGACTGTCCTGGCGACAATAACAAGTTCAGACAAAACTTCTGACATCACTCTACAACGGCCAGCAGTGGTGGCCACCATTGCTGTTGAACTCACCTGCGGAGGCGATCAGTAGCAGCGGGATGCGCCCGTCGGCCAGGTCCTCCGTCATCTGCCGCTCGAGCTGTGCCACGTCCATCGTGTGCGACGAGCCAAACACGGTGTTGTGTGGCACCACGGAGCAGCAGGATAGGGGAAGTCCCAGTTGCAGGCAGATGTACTGGCAGAAGGCGCTGGCAGAGCCGCCCACATAGATCACGGGCAGACGCTTCAGCGCGATGAAGCCCTCGCGCGCAAAGTTGGGGAACTTGGCGTGCAGCGCGAGGCGTGTGACTGGGCATTGGGGAAACGAAGAAAGCGAGAATCCGCCATATCACAACAAGAAAGAGAGAGAGAGGAGAGAGAGAGGAGAGAGAGCGAGAGGAGAGAGAGAGAATAGAGAGATAGCGGAAGATCCAGGGACCAATAGAGTTGTGTGAATGGTATATGTAGGAGAAGGACAAATACATGCCAGCATTCTCCAACAACGACTGTAAGTCAACAAATATTCGGCGCATATTTATTTTCGGCCTGGGAATATTTGGCCGAAATTCTATTTTGCAAGGTTCAGTGTGACAGTG
>NC_088645.1:24271346-24281346 GCF_964019385.1 Sycon ciliatum | reverse complement strand
GATAGGAACTCATATGAGAGAGAGAGAGAGAGAGAGAGAGAGAGAGAGAGATTGCACAACACAACGTAGCACACCATATTCCAGCCACAGATAGCCCATTGGTCAGTGGGTGTGCGTAGGATCCCATCCCCCCCTCTCACACTCACACTCACCCACATACACAACGCACCTTCAAGCACATGCACTGTATACAACGCTGGTCGTAGAATCTGACCGGGCGCGTGCCAGGCAGCCTAGCAAACCCTGGACCTGCCTGGGGAAGTTTTGTTACTAGTACTTACTCCTCATTCAGCTTGTTGCCAGTACTTTCCTCGGGTGCGGCGAATGGTCTGACGCAGGCGGATGCCGGTGAGTCAAGGAAACAAACATACGGTATTTTCCGGAATTGGGGCCGATCTTTCATTATCGCCTCTCTGAAATAAGTGCCACTTCATTTCAGGGCCTTTGTGATGTTTTTGTCTTCTTCTCAAATCGGGTGAATTTTTGGGCTCGCAAACTGCTAACCACCTTGGCCGATACTACCGAAAGTATGGTACACTCCCAAATGAGAGCAGACCACCGTCGGCAAGCTAAAGAGTGGTCTTGCCTTTGCACGGCTATACACCACACACACACAGACACGCACACACAATCCACTTGAACGCGGATACGACATGGGTAGGTGCGCACGTACACATGCCCTGGACACATGCATACTGCATCCAGCTTTAAAATCCTACGCACAATGTGTGCATGGCGGGGGGGGGGGGGGGGGGGGCTACTCTGATTGAGCACCCCTTATGAAAATGGAGCGTCCCCTACCCATTTGTCAATTTTTGTGTTTTTCCGGCAATTTAACGACAATGCAGTCAATAGTCACGAACAGAGGATTCATACAGGCACACTTGTCTGGGGCGAAGTCGGGGGTTCGCCTCGTACGGTGCATTTTGCATGGCAAGACAATTTTGGAAAATGGATAAAGGATTGCGGGGTGACAGTTTCCCCTGCCCCCCCCCCCCCCTATTTTGACCTGGCTAGAACCCCGAGATTGGCCTATCCCTCAGTGCATAAAACAAAATTTATAGTGTCATGGGTCAGCAAGCATCATCGTGGTTGGTGTCATTGAATTTAAAAATAAGAATTTTCTACCCGCTCAGAGAGGATACGATTCCGAGGCTGAGAGCACAGAATCGATGAGGAGACGCAGCGCGCCTTCCACGGTCGTATTCTGCTGCTGCACAACACACAATGCCAAACTCATAATAAGAGAACTTATTACAAACATAAAAACAATAAATCAATTGGAGAGATACAAAAAAAACCATCACTGGATGGAACTCAGCAAATTTCACGTACTGTAGGCTGGGGTTGCTCTTGGGCGTCCTCCTCCTCCCCACTTGAGTTCTGCTCCGCAGCTGCTTGCTCTTCCGTGGTGGACATCTCTACTGCCAGCAACAAGCCAACAATAAAAAAAATTGGCCTACGAAGAACACCACACTGTCTGTGTTTGCACTGACTACACACTACAGTAAAAGTATGTGCCAGATGTGCAGTTTGTAGCAGTGGAGCGTAGGTCCAAAACGGCACGAACTCTCCACCGCGCCGTAGATCTGTCGCGCTTGTTTGTTTGTTGTATGTTGATTGTTGTTAGCGATATGCAGTGATGACGACACATGCCACGTCGCAACCAGGGAATACTAAAACCCAGTTTTTTTAGTACTTATTATACGTCATGCCATGATCTGATGCGCATGTCGCGCGCCCGGACGCGCGGCCGCCCAGTACAGTACGAGTACACTCGTACACTGTCTGTGTCTGTGTGCATATGTGCGCGCACCGAACCGCGTAGATATCGCACACTAGGGAGGTTCTGCTATACGTGAAACGTAGAGAAATCACGTAGAGAGCAGGTGTCTGGGTTAGAGTCTACGGCTTCGCGTGTTTTGGCTCCAGATTTCTACGCGGAGATGGGGTTCTCTACGTTGTGGCACACGCAGAGAAACTGCGTACGGATTTGCTGGGTATCGATCAACTGCATGCAGAAAGCTGCCAAATATGGAAGGGGAAATTCCCAGTACACATTCCACGTGACTTCTCTAGGTGAAACGTAGAGCAGAACAGCATTTCTTTACGTTACGGGAACGCGAAGAAAGTTCGCGTGATTCTTTGCGTCGCGTTCCCAAAACGTAGAGCAGAACCTCCCTATAACTAGGGATTTCAGGCGGTTTTTTGTTGTCAACAGTGCATACTGCAATTATGGCTCAAATGAAAGATATGGATGTGATTATCAACCAGCCAAAAAATCAGAGCAATCGGCCAAGGGAAACCAGAGTTATGATCATTTGAATACGGGTGGGTACCCTTCATCGGCAAGTATACAATTAGGATGGGAAGCACGGCACAAAACGGGTTTCAAGAAGGCCATAGCAACACCCTAGCAACAGCCCAAAGTGCTCCAAATCGCACCAAACTTGGACAGCATAATTAGTGGAGCCCACCGGTATAAAATCACTGAATATTTTTTTGAATTTTTAAAAACTGAACAGAAATAACAACAATGGCGTCCATAGCAACGACCTTAGCAACAGGCTTAGAATCTATGAAACTGCTGCTCATTGTATCAAAATTCACCTGTTGGATAAATGTACATACTGATATGGCATAGCATACATGTACCAATTAATGTTTGAACAAGAAACAGGACAATGAGCTTCCCGGCCGAAGTAAAAATATAGTATACATGTATCTACAAGTGACGCGCTCAGCAAAAGTGGTTGCGACTGGCCTCACAATTAATACGCGACATTGCAATGTTCACATGCCAGAAGGAGAGACAGAGGCTCAGCAGCAGCAACAACAGCACTCTCACACACCATTTCAAGCATACATATAGACCTGTTCATCCATGAACACGCGCACCCACCACCAGTCCGTGCGCCAACACCCACCCACACGCACACGTGTGTGTGCGCGGGCGCGCGCGCGCGCACACACACACACACACACACACACACACACACACACACATACTACTACTATAGCATGACTGCCCCATAGGGCCACGTCACTCCCTTGTGACAGGGAGCCAGAGTCAGGGTAAGAGAGTCCATGCTGGCGAGCCACATGCCGGTTTACATCTCGTTTTAGCCGAGAACGTTTAAAGCAACCAGAGGAGAGGAGGAGAGTCAATGCTAAAGGCCGATGTGTCAGGTTCGGCGCGTGGAACACACAACAGATTTCTGCAGTTTCCCTTTTTCTTGCTAATTCTTCTTCCAGATCAATGATTTTCTTTGACAGGCTTTCGACAGAATTTTTTTCAAATTTACTGGCATTTTCTTTTTGAATGTCACACGATTCAGTACCGACATTATGTGCTGGGATGACATCCAGTTCAGGCAGAACGAACGGCTGACAAAGCAGTTCGCTGATGGCGTCCTCGGCTTTGTCCTTCAGCAGCTTCTTCCGTCGGTATCTCACCCGCTTGACTTTCGTCCCAACTGCTTTCGCGTTCACTTTGTCTATTTCCTTGCCATCCACTGCTGACAACAGCAAAATCAGCGACTGCCAATTTATTTGCGTGTTTGTAGTCCACGACAGAAGTTCAAGGACGAGGCTGTTCGTCAGCTGGCCAGGACTATCCACTGCTACCCGCCCTGATGGCGAGTCAAGACGGAGCGCATTGCAACTGTTTACGCGTCAGAGACAGCTTCTTGCACAGAGGGCCAATCCAAGACTCGTCTTTCTCGCACGCCATGGCGTTCTACTAAATTTCGCGAACAACCGCGACTCGTCAGCAAGATACAAGGAACTGATCTAAACTAAATCGAGGGTGCAGAATCCGATTATCGATGTTGCGAGTGTGTGCAATGCTTGCATCATATCGAAAATCGACTTTGAAATCATTGAAAGACGCACGAATCCAGTCTTTTTTACGCCATTTCACCGAGATTGGTACCAAATGAAAGCTCAAAACCTCTACTCTCATGTAAACCCGTTCGATTTTGTCTCCAAGCGTCACTGCATCATCCAGTGACAGTTGAACGCCTCCGCAAAAATTGTGCCATGCGCAGATCCCCAAATCAATGCAGCTGCATGAAGGCTCTTTCGGGCCAAAAAGTCACGTGACTGAAATCCCTACTATAACCATGATATTGATAACAGCGCTAGCGAGCGACGAGTCTAGATATCTAGTCGATCGAGTACGATCGAGCGCGAGTCGACGACCGGCCACGTGGTGCACGTTTGATTCCTTCCGGTTGTGCACGTTCTGGCTCAGTGCAGTCAGAGTCTCTGTTTCAAAAGATGTTTGAAATAAAAGAAAAGCCAGGACTCAAATAATCAAAATAATGCAAGAGCAAAAACTGCAAGTGATGTACCAGGATAGGCCGCAGGGGATACTAGTAAGTAGTAGTAGTACTTGCAAAAGGACCAAAACGGCAAGAGCAACATAAACCACCTCAAAACTACAGGATGGGTAGACAGTAGTGCTTGGCAAAGATTCCCCGACGTAGATTTATCGAGGGTCTTTCAAACTGACCCAATCCACTGGTGCAACAGAATTTTTGTAGCTCATTGAAATTCGAACTTCCCCCTTCAGCGACTGGACAATGTTAGGCAGACTGACCAGAGCCAAAGTGCGACCGCTGGTATGTCTGCGCATTAAACCTCCCGAGTTTTTTCCACCTGTATGCCGTTGCCTTCACCGCGAACAGCAACAACAGCCCCCTATTTCCTTCTCGATTAGGAGACTCACCAGCCATACTGTGCAAAGTGGCCACACTATATTCGCCATATCTTCAGGAACTGGAAAGTGCGGTGAGTTAATATGGCGTCATGTTGTACTGAAACATACACTACATGTAGTACTTGATCAACTCATCTTTTCAAACATCACATACAATTCGACCTTGTAAAATTTAATAATTTGAACATTTTTTTATATAATATTATAAAAAATGTTCAAATTATTTCAAAATGTGAAGGCCTTCTTCACGTAGAACATGGACTGATGGAGTGATAGCGTCGGGGAGGTGGCATGTGTGAACAGAAATGAACAATGCGGACTTTGCTCCCTGCCAGAGATGCCATACATCAGAGTTGTCACCAGATTCTCTGCATCTCTCTGCAAAATTAATAAACACATTTAATATACCGGTATAATACAGTCAGTATCGCCTAAAGCGTTGGTCTTTGATTTTGAGCATTTTATCCCTATAAGCGATATACTATGACCGATACTGCATGTACTGTATGCGAGTGGGGTATCAAAAGACTCAGCGCGCCGTACACATACACGCTGCATAGTTGGTTGCAGCGTAGGCCCTGTGTACTCCTACTTTGAGAAATGCACCCTATCATGCCTATGCAGCCAAGGCTCCTGACACACAGCGTCAGCATATCCTCACGATGGAGGCATTTTGGACAACTAATACTATACAAGCAGAAATATTCGTCTGGAATTTGATTTCGTCTTTTTCGTCCAAGGAGCTTTGGGACTAAATTAAGTGCCGGACGAATGTCGATTTGTCCAGCGTTTCAATACACTGTTATAGTCCATGGACTAAATTTTCAACCGGACGAAATCCCTTTCTTTGGAGTTGGACGAAATTATTGACCGACGAAATTTTCTGCCTCTACAGTACTACAAGTAGAGCTCAAGAAACAACACTGGGCACATTTTTCACAAAGAAGTAACTTCCTGTTCGCCTCTTACACGACTTGATTTCACATCAATTACTTTAACCGGTGCAAAGATAATGTAGTAAAAGTCTTTTGAAAATTGAATTTGATCACTATCGGCGACATATTGCTATAGACAATTTCCACTGTATACGCGGTAACTACTGTAATGTCGCGTATACAAGCAGGTGCTTTTATACGAGAGCAATCGCCGGCAGCTATGGCTCTGGAAGCCACGAGTACAGCGGCAGCACCGACCACGGGCTCCACAGTGGGCCTTGCAACATAAGGCCGCGGTCACACCGAGCCCGATTCAGCCGTTCAACCAAAAAAGCACTCTTTTTCGGCTGAGGTTTCCACGGAAACGGCTGAAAATCGGGGCACCAGCCACTTTCAGCTTTCAACCCGTTTGGAAGCGCTGAAAGTGGCTGAATAATTTTGGCTGAAGTGCAAGAGTCCAAGAGGAGTTGAAGAACTTGAGTTGACGTTTGTTGTAGTCAGGTAGTTTCTTCCCACGTGGAGATTCAAAATTAGGACGTAGTGTGTACGCAAATCACGTATACTGGGCACAGGGGTCATCCTCCAAAAAAAAGAAAAACCCGGGAAAACCCGCGTCAGCCAGTTTTGGTGTGACCGTCAGCTGGCTAGTCGCAAGCCACTTTCAGCGCAAGCCAAAAACGGCTGAACTTGGAGAGACCGCGGCCTAAGAGAACGAGCCGGACACGCGGCGGCAGAGGAGTCGGCTGAGCAGCAATGTCGGACATCGCTGTTTGACATGGAGCTTGAGATGATGTCGGGGGGAGGGAGATGGGGTACTTGTGGACTGCCAAACCTCCGGCACTGCGGAACCAGCGCTGGCAGGCAGAACATTGTCGGCTACCTCTCTGTTCCGATACAGGTTAACGGCGCTCACCGAGGCATTTGTGACGAGGAAAACCACTCCTGGAGAAGAGATGACCACACTCGACACAGAAAAACCCGGGAAAACCCGCGTCAGCCAGTTTTGGTGTGACCGTCAGCTGGCTAGTCGCAAGCCACTTTCAGCGCAAGCCAAAAACGGCTGAACTTGGAGAGACCGCGGCCTAAGAGAACGAGCCGGACACGCGGCGGCAGAGGAGTCGGCTGAGCAGCAATGTCGGACATCGCTGTTTGACATGGAGCTTGAGATGATGTCGGGGGGAGGGAGATGGGGCACTTGTGGACTGCCAAACCTCCGGCACTGCGGAACCAGCGCTGGCAGGCAGAACATTGTCGGCTACCTCTCTGTTCCGATACAGGTTAACGGCGCTCACCGAGGCATTTGTGACGAGGAAAACCACTCCTGGAGAAGAGACGACCACACTCGACACAAGATACCAGCAGAGGCGCACAAACGGGTTCGGGCGGGGGCTTGTAAGCGGCCCGCCATTCTCGTCTATCCTAGGCCAAGTCGTACCATTTGTCGATGCCCAACACTGCCGGGTCCTTCCGCGCAGCATCGCGCCACCTTTTCCTCGGGCCGCACATCGGACGGACAGGATGTAGGGTGCCAAACAGTAGCTGACGCGGGGCATGCTCTTCATGCATTCGCACACCATGCCCAAGCCACTTCATGCGGCGCGATGTCAGCAGGCTGGGGATATCACGGGGTTGACGCTGATTCCATTGTGCCAGAACAGCAACCCTGGTCAGTCGTTCGTCCCAGACATTCCGCTGGCCAAGACCCATTACGGAACAGATGCAGCGCAGATGAAAAGACCAAAGTGCATTAAGGTTGGGCTTCAACGGCACCCAGCACTCAGCACAGTACAGAAGCAGAGACAGCACGCATGCATCGTACACAAGCCGCTTCGTAGCAAGGGAAAGGTTACTGTCATTGAAAACCGGCTGGCGCAGGGCTCCGAAATCTAAATGCACGTAATGCACCGGCAATGCGCGAGCTGATATCAGGGGTGGATTGGCTATTCGTGTGAAGGAGAGAGCCAAGATAACAAAAACTATCCCCACGCTCGACCACCTCACCCGCCACCTCCAGGGGCAGCCGGTCACCTTCCGTGAGTCCATATCCAGCAGCCATCACCTTTGTCTAGTCCAGGTTGACTGTCAAGCCGAAAGAAGATGCCACATGTATGAATAGGTCAAGGGCCCGCTGTGCACCATCATGAGTGGTAGCGAGCAGAGCAGAGTCATCCGCAAATTGACACTAGCACACACACACACACACACACACGCACACAAATTCATCCTAGATTCTTTCCTCGGGGAACAGTACTACGAATACTGTAGCGGCGAACGAGGAAAAAATTGGCTCCTATAATTATAGTACTGCGTACAGTAGATCTTAGATGTGCCCTAGATATGGCAGCATGGTCGGCAATGAGCAGCAATGGTAGGTGTACTCTGACCTGCTGTATCTACGTCTGGTTTGCTTGTACCTGCAGGCGTGTCTGTGGTGCGTCTCTCTGGCCCTCACACCTGGCAGGTCAGTGTTTGTTTGTTTGTTTTTATTTTACTTCACCGGATACACAGGCATTTTTGCCTTCTCGTCTAACTCAGTGTGTGAACGCTGTTGCAAAGGCGTTTCAGCCAAAGTTGGGAAGTATTGATGAGTGGAATCGAACTCATAAACACATTTTTGGCCGCCGTTTGCCACCCCATACTTCCGCCTTGTGTGTAGCGTAGCTGCAGGAACGATCATGGTGCTATGCCTGCGTTGCAGTCTGTACGGCGGGGCTTGAGGAATGCAGACACCCAATTGACTAGTCCAAGCTTTCCTCCTGTAGACAGAGAAGTGTGCGAATTTCTGCTACTGAGGAACTACATGAAGTGGTCCGCCGATTTTGAGGTGTCTGTGTTTTTCAGGTGTCATTTGGGATTGATTTCACTGCACCTTCCGGGTCTTCATGTAACCTAGAAATGCGAAGAGCATAGCTATTTCTAGAAAGCGCGCACCGCGAATCGGCAACTTTGATGAGGAGCAACCAGCTCTTGCTTCTGCGGAGGGTAGAGTCCATCATCGTACGGACAGTGATTGCCAAGTGTATGAAGAGTATGCACTTGAGGAGTTGTGCAAGATGTTCCTGTATACTGCATGATGCTGTTCTATGATTCATCCGGAGCCAAGCTGCACCATGTCATTGTCCCGCGGAAGGCCCATACAGCCAGATGGGCTGCATCTCACGCCTGTAACCCCACACATCCACTGTTCACACGTTCACGCCTAGACCGAAGAGAAGGCAATGGAGGTACAGTCAGACCTCGCAAAAACCGCACACATCCGTTTCCCACAAAAACATCCGGATAGGCGAGGGAACCGGATAATCGAACACACATACTGCATGTATGCATGACATATGCTGTAAATTGGTAACCAACGATTTTCTTCCGGATGGCGAGGGATCCGGATAAACGAGGACCGGATAAGCAAGGTCCGACTGTACTTGCGGAAGTTTTTTGAAATGGTTGCTTGTAAAAAATCTGAAGCTACGAGTAGCTCTTTTCTTCAGTCTGAATGCATTTTTGTCGCCTGGAAAACTATTCTGAAGGTTGTGTACTGTTTTTCCTGTGACGTCGCTTCGTTTCAGGCACTGTTGTCGTTGCTGGGTGGACAATCTAAGGTGCATGCACGCAAAGCATGCTTACGTCGACTACACCACCCTGAGTCTGGCGAGGTGCTCGACGAAGCGCTGGTTCTCTGGATGCCAGGTATGGTGGGATTTCGTTCTGCTGCTGCTGCTGTCGATGGTGGTGGTGGTGGTGGTTTGGCTGCTGCGCCCGCCACTTCTGCCGTTGGTGCTGGGGATGGAGGTGGTGTTGTTGGTACTGGCGGCTGGGATGCTGGTGGTGGTAGTGGTGGTGCTGGTACTAGCGGGGGTGGTGGTAGCGGTGGTGCTGGTACTAGCGGGAGTGGTGCTGGTACTAGCGGGGGTGGTGGTAGTGGTGGTGCTGGTACTAGCGGGGGTGGTGGTAGTGGTGATGGTGGTGGTGTTCGTAGTTCTGCTGCTGCTGCTGCTGTGTGGCCATATGTGATTGCAGTCTGGCAGGAGTGCTTCATCCAAAGGCTGCTGTCCACTGTCCTTCATCCTACTGTCTTTCATGCTGGGATGATTGTGTGTGTGTGTGTGTGTGTGTGTGTTGCGGTTTTGTGTGTGTGTGTGTGTGTGTGTGTGTGTGTGTGTGCACGCGTGTGTGTGCATGTGTACGGGTGCATGGACGAACCCGTGCGTATGTATGTACAGTGAAACCTGTCTAAGACGACCGCTCAAGGGACCTTCAAAATGTGGTCTCTGTCACCAGGTGGTCTCCTTATCCAGGGTTACTTGACTTGAAATAGTACCGTATTTCCCTGTAAGTTAGTACGTAC
>NC_088645.1:24256346-24268846 GCF_964019385.1 Sycon ciliatum | reverse complement strand
ATTTGTTCAACGCACCTCTACCCCGTGCTTATATATTTTCAACCTCTAACTCCATACAGAGCACTGATACATGCTAGATATCATGCATGCAACACTGAACTCCACTGAGACCGTGCTGATAATGGAGACTGTGCCTATAATGTTTGGAAAGGCGCTCACACTGCGCTCACACTGCGCTAGTATTAGAGACTGTGCGAGTACATGTAATGGAGACCTTTGCTTACGATGGAGAATATACGGTAGGTTAGTTTAGGTGTACAGTAAAACCAAGACTACATAAACCAGAGTGTGCAACTGTGCATATCAGATCTGAAACAGCGCAGTTCGTGCACTACGTCACCCTGATGAGATCAGCCAAGCCGCGACTTGCGTACAGCTCAAATTTTCATGTTTCATAGCCCGGAAATCAGCCAAGTTTGCTTGATTTTAGACGTCCTGTTTCAGGATTTCGGTGTTTTGTGTGACTGTGTACGCTGCGTACATCCACCGACAAGTAAATTCACCAGGCTATCCGTCTCAAAAAACCGAAATCAGGACAAACTCAGTGAACTGCACCACCGCGACTGGTTACGCAACTTTTCACCGTACCTGTGGCTTACCATGCCGTCAGAAATGACGTAGTGCACGAATTACACTCCCACAGGAACCATCCCGAGTTGCACACTCTGGTTTATGTACTCTTGGTAAAACCTTTCAAAGCAACCATTCTGATAAGGCGACCACCTGCCCTAGAGGACCACTACAACTAGTACCAAAGGTTCCAGTCACACGACCCTGGATAAGGAGACCACCTGTTCAGGGAGGCCACGTTTGTAAGGTCCTTTGAGTGGTCGGCTTAGACAGGTTTCACTGCACGTTCGTCTGTTTTGATGGGAATGTCGTCAATACCCTTTGCTATGGAGACAACAATAGTAAAACACTTCTTTTGTCTATTTTGCTCATGCACATCATCTACCACTGCACACACAACGAAATGCGGGGTGTGCAGCCTTACTGCACAAGACAGACAAAGCCTAGCCGTCGCTGTGAAAACCTGGTATGACCTCTACCGGCTGGAGCGCTTAGGATACTGGCTCCCACTTTCTCAGCGTGACACCTGGTGTCCTCCATCACGCAGCCATGCCCACCACCTCGACATCAGCGGCAGCGATACGGCAACGGTTGCCTATCTCGGATCTTGGATCCCAATAACGCAGCACCCGGTGCCACCTACAGCACACACCACACAACACCAGAGCAACACGGCAGTAAATGTTCCTACCTATAAAGCGAGCATAGCAAACACCAACCGGTAGAGCCTTGTCTTGTACCATCGCAAGCCCGGCGGTCACTGCAATTCTCCACACGATAACTTTAAACGACTAAATATTCATCATCTCCCTAATTGCACTCGACGCCAACTAAGCCCAGTTGCAACGACTTTTACCCCCCCCCCCCCCCAGTTAACCAGCAACAACCAAGCCCTAGACCGCTCAGGGCACTGGAGCTGAAGCACAACATGCCGATATAAACACCAACAAATAAGTAAATAATGTAACTCTCTCACGGACTGCACTGGATGCCAACTAAGCTAAAGCAATTCTAACAACATGAGACCCCCAGCCCACAGTCATGTCAATGTGGCACGGCCTGCTGACCTGGTTGGCCTGCGGTGTTAGCCCGCTGGGGACAGAACCTGACATAATGACCCGGCTGGCCACACCGGGGGCACACCCCTGAGCGGAAATTGCCCATCGGTGCATGCATAGATAGAGGTGGTTGGCTAAGCGGCATCACAGCCCCCTGCATGGTATGGGTTGGGTTTGGCATGTTTTGGCCCCGCACCACCCCAGCTACCTTCTTCTTTGACCCTTCAGCCTGGATTGCAGCCTGCAGACATTTCTGCTTTTTGGCTCCCCCAACTAGTGCGATAAGCTAATCGCCTTCCTGGAAGGATGTTGCCACCTGATGGCCATGTTTCCCCGCAATCACAAGCCACTCTTGCCTCTCCTTCAGCAGCCTCTCACCTTTTTTCGCTGCCTTCCTTCTCCTCTTCTTGGATTTTGCCGACCTCACATCGTGCAGCAGATCCAGGAGCTCGGCATTCACCTC
This sequence comes from Sycon ciliatum, assembly GCF_964019385.1. Taxonomy (NCBI): domain Eukaryota; kingdom Metazoa; phylum Porifera; class Calcarea; order Leucosolenida; family Sycettidae; genus Sycon; species Sycon ciliatum. The sequence goes on along the minus strand of NC_088645.1, from coordinate 24,266,755 downwards.
GAATTGCTTCACATAGCTTGTCGTTTTCCAATTCGCGACGTCGCCGGCGGCTGACCTTGCTTTCCGCTTTGGCAATCTCGACCGGGATCGTGACGAATCCGAGAAGGGTGATCGTGACGATGATGATGATGATGACGACCCTGACTCTGCTGAATCCCTTGGTCTTTTCCTTTTCAGGGACCTGCCACGGCCTGTCAGCTCACTGACACTCCTTTCGAGCATCCGGATGTTCACCCCCAGCAGCTCCCTCTCCGCCATGAGCTGGGAATGCGGCATTCTATTTATAGGTGATGCCGGAGCCTGCGTCTCAACTTCGCAGGGGACTTGCTCTTCAACTGCAGTCTCGTATTCCGACGAGGTGTTACCAACTATGTCGGAGTTGGGGAACTCGAACACAGACAAGTCACGGGTACCTCTTCTCCTACCACTACCTCTGCCTCTGCCAGAGGCCACCTGCACGGCGCTTGCAACACAGCCACGTCGACCCATTCTGTATCTGACAATTATTACAAAAGAATCGAAATTTTGGCCGAGACTGGCAACTTTCTGTCTGGCAAGAAGAAAAAATAATGAATAGCACTCTGCGCCAGCACGCTTTTCCTGCGGCCGCTGTGCCCTCGCACCCATCGATGACCACATGCAAAAATCTACAAAGAACATTATTTCTCGTTTATTAACTTTATTTCACTGCGTTCAGCCAACGAGAAATGAACACTTCTGTGTGTGTGTGTGTGTGTGTGTGTGTGTGTGTGTGTGTGTGTATATATGAATAGAAAGTATATGAACCCTGAAACCAACAAAGGTGGTAGGTACAACAATACACCTTCAAGCAGCCGAGCCCGTTGGCAACAGGCCCAAGTGCCAGCTAGTTCGGTTGGTGGGTACACTTATGCCAGATAGTGTTGGGCCTGTTGCCAACGGGCTCGGCTGCTTGAAGGTGTATTGCTGTACCTACCACCTTTGTTGGTTTCAGGGTTCATATACTTTCTATTTGAAGTATACATACCTGTTAACCATGGACTGCTTCTGGCTAGATTAACTCTTGTGTAATCAATGGTGCTAGTGAAGCTTATATCAGATCCACTCTGATTTAGCCACCCACACTAGTACCAAGTATTACTTTCACTGGGGGCAGGGGTACCTGCAGTTGGATCCCGGGACGGATACCCTGATGCCGTCAATCCTTTTTCTGCACCTTGTCCTCACCCACTTACTGAGGTGTGGTGAGCCCGTAAGTGGGATCATTTCAAGTCCACCCTAGTTTGGGGATTTCAGGGGGTGTCGGCCGCTGGGTGGTTCAATGGCCAATTGAGTCATCTTTCCAAGATTCCTTTTGAGTCTCTCTCCCCTCTCCCGGGGAGACCCACGTGACCAGTTTTGGCAGTGAGCAAGTACAAGTACAAGTGTGTGTGTGTGCGCGTACGCGTACATGCGTGTACATGTGTGTATGTGCTCGCCATTTCGCTGTCCAGTGTGTTGCTGACATTACCGCTGTGATCGACTTTGGCGAGGAGGAAGCGGTGGATGCTGGCACATTGGCCACTGGTAAGGCGTGTGTCCGACATACAAGCTAGGTTTTACAAAAACAGGACAGGCACACCATAGCAAAATGTATGCAGAAGCAGATCCAAAGTCCAGATTTTTCAAGTTTAAAGTGGGTTTCGGGCCTCAATTCGGCCAAAACCGGACTTTCAAAAGCCAGCGGGGCTAGTTTGGATGAATGGACTGTAGTCGGTTTTGGGTCTCGATTTTCTCACTTGGTGATACCGGGAGTACCAGCTCCAGTAAAACAGATTTTGATGGCAATGGTCCTGCTAGTCTTTTGTTGCTGGTTGCGTGTTGTTAGATGTGTGTCCGGCTATAGAGCGTAATGACGAGCTCTGTGCATGTCTTTGTTTGTGTGTGTGTGTGTGTGTGTGTGTGTGTGTGTATATGTGTGTGTTTGTGTGTGTGTCTGTCTGTCTGTCTGTTTGTATCCGTGTCTGTGTGTGACCGCAGTTTTATTACTTGCATTTCAACACTGGCTCTGTGTTTTTGAATGTTCTTGTCTTCCACTGTGTGATGTCGTGTGCTGTACACAAGTCCAGCATCGTCTCGATGCATCCAGCTTGAGATGGAGATCTCCGCTCACCTGTCGGACCATCGCCGTGGCGAGCGACTCCGCAACGGCGTTCACGTAACCATCGCCGGGGCACCCAACGTGGGCAAGAGCAGTCTGCTGAACATCCTGTGTGAGTGATTATGTAGGCTTGATGTACTGTGAGCCCAGAGACCTTTGCGATTTTCGCAATGGGTGTGAAATCGCGAAAGTAAGTGGGCGCTAAACGCGAAACTTTAGACTCGAGTCAATCATCACTTTGACTACAATTGCAAATGTGTGCAGGCGCAACACGGTCTGTCATCGCAATTCGCGAACTAAAATTCGCGAACTAAAACGGGCGCAAACAGTTCCGGGTTACAGTACGTCAGGCAGTTTGGCAAAGGCTTGGTAAAGTTGATATCCGTACGATGACACATCACGTTACACCAGCACAGGTCCAATTCATAAAATGCAATGGAGGATGTTGTATAGCACGGTTTTTCTTCTTCTTTTCGGTGTCACTTTATTTCGGTAGAGAAACCAGGCACCTAAATGTAGATTACACCTAAATGGCACTGGAGTATGCACTGTATGCAGTGGCGGGTTTAGGGGGGGGCGCGGGGGGCGCGCGCCCCCCCCCCCCTCAAAAATTTCGATCTAGGTTTCGAAAAATAATACAGGGCGCGCGCCGGGTCGAGCTAGACTAGGCTCGGGGCGCGCGCGCCGCGCGGCCTGAAACGATTGTCCAAAAGCGGTTGCACGGTGCTAGTACAGTACGAGTACACTGTACAGTCTACACAGACTACAGAGCTAGAGACAGAGTAGAGTCTACGTACAGTGAGCATGCACGGCTACAGTACAGAAACACGGTGACCTGACTGTGTACTGTTGTACAGTGTGATCCCTGCTGGGACGCGCTCGACGCGTCTTCAAGTTCAACGGTACAAACATCGAAGAAAAGGGGTAGGACTAAAGGGACAAGCTTATCTATTTTTGCAGATTTTCTTTCATAAAAAAAGAAACGTCACAGCCAAGCCTTCGTACGTGGCCGCGTCGCAGCGGTCCGCGATACCGACCGGGAAGCTCGTTGCCTGGTGTAGGACACTTGGCCGTGGCCATTGCAAGGTCAGACGGATGAGCAACCTGAATCAGTCGCATGAAGTACGAAGTAGTCTGGTGTATGTACCGTATGCATACCGTATTTTTCTTATCTCGTCTAGAGAGAATTTGTTGAAGGAGAAAAATTACGAACTGATTGTGATTATGCATTGCGCCAACTGCAATTACCGGTAATTATTTAGATGGTTCTTCCCCCGTCTGTTGGCTCTGGTAAAAGAATTAAAAGAGCTTTGTCGTTGGCAGATGTCAAGCCTAAGAACATCGTGGTAGCTTTGCAGTTGATGCTGTGCGAGTTGCAGGACTGTCTGCCTTGGAGCTTGAAATGGAGCTGTGCTTTTTCGATTACCCGAAAATCTGGCATTGTTATGGAGCGGCGGAAGTTTTTGATGCAAGATATGTGTGGCCGTGACGCACCAGTACATGAACTATGCAGGGAAATCATTGTATGAATAGGCGCGAGGCGTCAGACACGTCTCCTGGAGAAGGGACCATGCTGAACATGTAAACGTACCAGAATTGTCCCATTGCCAGAGAATCAGCTCAATTCATGTGCCTGATATGTGAGGATTTTAACTCGTGCTGCTTGAGAATTGGTCTACTCGATGCTGTGCAAGAGAGCATAGCAACATATCATCATGACTGTCGTGATTTGCGGCCATACATAATAGGGCCGTGAAGCAAGAGGAGATGTGCGAAATGATAGGCACATTAATTTCGCCTGCAGACTTGCACAACAGTATATTTCCAAGATCGTCTTTGCCGCAAGTGGATATGCGTTTTGTGGAACGAATGGTCAGTATACAGCGCGAGTCGCTAGTCCATCGCTATGCCGCGACTTTGCCCACACATATCAATTATTGATATTGTAATCGCATAGCCTCTATTGGTGTCCAGCTGCCGACTGAAGGGATATGGCAGGGCTATTGGAACCGTCAATTCTACTTGATTGCAGGAGACATTTAACGAACCGCCAACCCTCAGTTTGTGGATTGTACCCTCCCATCACTATCAGCATTAGGTGTATACAGTACTAGCAGTCAAGAAGGAAAGAAACGATGTGTTCGTCTTTATCTCTCTTCATTATCATTCTGAAGAAGACAACCGTCGAATCGCTAATACATTAGTATCAATCAGTCAAATCTTGCTTGTCTCTCTCTCTCTCTCTCTCTCTCTCTCTCTCTCTCTCTCTCTTTCTCTCTCTTTCTCCCTCTGTAGCTCTCAGAACAATATGTCCTCTTAACTCAATAGCACACCAGAACGCAGTTGTGTGGAGTGATCATTGTTGAAGTATTCATTCTCAGAGTCCACCAACAGAATTAGTGTTAATAATTACCACTCGAGAGAAGACTGTAAACTCAGCACGTGCATATAGGGCTGCACACACAGGCTACGCTAGCTGCAGCGCCGGTACAACGGAACTATATAAAGAGCCAGCCAGCATGAATCAAAGCAATCGACTGTCACGGCACCAGTGCAGACAAAGTGATGCGTACACAACACAGACAACGTGACAAGTCCAGCTACATACAGTTACTTGAGCAGAGAGAAGCACCAACACAATCTTCAGCATGCATGCACATACTTCTAACAATTAGCCTTACGCATGCCCGCACGTATACCTAGACATACTCTCTCTCTCTCTCTCTCTCTCTCACACACACACACGCACACACACACACACACACACACACACACACACACGGAGGCATATCGTGATATCCAGTCGCAGCCATGAGGTTGACGCACCCGCATGCACCAGTCTTTTAAATAATGTGACAGACAAAAGCCAAAGAGAGCGTACCAGCTAAGGTTCCAGGAAAGCAAATAAATAACAAGGCCTATTACATAAGTCCACGTGTCGATGGCATGGATACGGCATACGCACAAACGCCCAAGCATGCATCACCAATCGTTCACACGACAATGCCTGCAGTATGTTCCCATGTCGTGCGTACTGCAAACATGGTGAAACACATGAGAGCAGTTGTTGTTGCGGCACGGCTTGGTCGGTAGCTGCGGAAATGCGCAGCTGGGGTTACAGCACTTAGGCTGCTGCGGACCTACAACACACATAAATACAAATACACACACACACACAAACATGCACACACACACACACACACAAACATGCACACACAGTGTTGTAGCCTAGCATAATATTACTAATGCAAGAGAACACAATTTCTACCATTCTGCAGGTGCAACATATGCGAAGAAAAATAAATTACAAGCTACAGGACATGAACAAACCCGAAAGCTTTATTTGATTATTTAACAAATGAACGATGAACTCTGTCACCTCGCTGCCGATTTAAAACTGAAATAGGGAAAATTGTGAGGATACTGCAAACAAAAACCAGCATACCTGTATTGCATCTTGTCCTTTGCTGTAGCCCATCTGTTGCGAATACTGGTACAGACGTAGCAGGCATTGGATACAACGTGGCTCCTGCAGAGTGAAGTAAACGCGCAGCTGTAATATGTTGACACACACGAACACGCAAGCACATACGTACACACACACATACATACACACCCACACACACAAACACATTAGCATGATTTTGCTCTCATGGGGCAGCTGGACACAAAATCAAAACATGATATGGATGAACAGATACTTATTATAGATTATTGGAGTGGATTACACCGAGCAACACCAATGGCTGTACAGTGTACAGATGCACACTGAAGACATCGCCACTTACGTTCGGGAGCTGCAGCCTGTTGTATTGAACTGCTTCCCGTCAATGCTGTCAATGTGACGGAACCAGGTCTTGTCGAGGCTGTAAGAAATGTTTGAGGCATAAATTGGCAAGGAAAATAACGCGTGAATTATAATAGGGGGGAAACGTACATCTAGAACTTACAAGAAAATGTAATTAAGCGGGGAAGGAAGCAAATGAAATTAACTGGGGAAAGGAAAGCCTACCACACATTGATTGAGCACTGAAGATTGTTCTCTATGGAAGTACTTACATGCCTATACTCCACTTTGAACATGGTCTGGATAGCCCGGGCATCTCGTAGACCACTCTCGACGAGTTGGAGAATTCGGTCGATAACCGACTGACTGAGTCTTTGGCTGAGCTCGCTGGCGAGTTTACCTTTCTCGGTAATGACATCATGACCACTGTGACTACCCTCAGTTGGGTAGCTCACGATAAACCTAGTGGGCATGCACATACGTGAAAGACATTTTATTGGTGATTCTGCAGAGCTACGTACATTACACATACTATGGTACCATACAACTGGGTTAATTGGCCTACGTACCTTACATGGCAAGTGTGGCATTCATACATGAACTACCGATCACTGTACACAATCAATTACTTTCGCACTATGACATAAAAAGGTATGTTATAATGTTAGTATAACTCACCGATCGCACACATTGAGTTTGGACAGGTCGCCAGCATCGAGAGCAGCCAAAATAGATATCTTAAGCTCCTTCACTTTACCCGCTTTTGCTTTTACCAAGGCGGAAGCAGAAAGACCAGTTGAGTCAACCGAATAAGCGGGGAGTCGCAGAATGCGACGAATGTTGCACGATGCCTCACATCCAATTTTTCTTGTCCCTATAAGAATTACAGGGCATACCACAGTGACATCAACATGCAGTACAACTATAAGCTGGGTGCATTACAGCTGGATAGTGGCAAAGATTCCTTATTCGTATCTTTGTATAGCAGTTGACATGATGACATGTAGAACAACAATTTAAAAAAACCGATGCCTAGCTTTACAGCAATGTGCACCAAAAAGATAACCATGACTCTGGGTATGCTTCTGACATTGGAGTTTTATCCTCTTCTTCTTCTTATCAGCTGAGGCTTTGGGGTAAGAATGATCAGATGCTGAACTCGTTACATCATCAGAGGACTCGGTGCATTTTGTGGTGTGGCACCTGTAATGTTACCGACACAACAACACTTGGTCACTGACAAAGATGATGCAAAAGAATCAAGAGGTAGTACAACTGTTCTCATTGATAACTAGCAATTGCATGAAATAGATCACATTCAGATTCTTCCTGCCCATTTAATTCCATTACCTGTGCTTCCCAAATTGACATTCTAGTATGCGAAAGCCACAGCAGACGAACGGAACTCCATCAAAAGGAATCGGTGCACAGCTCGTGCCACGTTCCTGGCTCCATATGAACCCCTTTGGACGCAGAATGGCCTCCTTGAAGATCTCTTCAACACTGCAACATTTGTGGACATAGCACACATACATGTACGAGACGTTATAATTATACCAGCAGTCATTACTGTTAATCCAGTGACGACGCTATGTACACTGCAAAGATATGCGTTGGAAAATGGTTAGTTATGTGTTGGAATACAGTGGATGTGAGGTCTTCTTGCTCAACAGGGAATCAAATTAGAGCCTGATTCCCAAAACATGATTCAGCACCCTGGGTGTAAGGTTTCGTACCCTGCTCAACGAACTAACAGACAGCATGACCATCAATTTTTTTGATGCATCCTTGCCATACTTCGTTCCAATGTTTCTAATACCGTAATGTCGCGTATAACAGCAAACCGGGGTCCAAACCATGCTTCTATTCAAGTTATGCTTCTATTCGAAATATGCTTCTACGTCAACATCATTCTGCACTGTGCAGTGGATACTGCCACGCATGTACTCGCACATGTACTTTACAGGGAGCGGCTTCTATTCAAACCAACTGTGTTACAGCGGGCTTCAAAAAAATCGGCTTCTATTCGAGTCATGCTTCTATACAGGTCATGCCTTTTATACGCGACACTACAGTATGTGGGATGGGTGCAGTGGATATCAAAACTAATTTATAATCGTCCCGCTCTATGCAAGTGTGAATGCATTTACGTGTATCCGCTAGCAGGGCTGTAATGCACTGTGCACTACTGTAGGGCAATGCACACTGCATATTCTTCTCTTCAAAACCTATGAATTATACGACTCACTGCTCCTTTGGAACCAACATAAACACGATGAAGACAGCATTTTCGTGCTCGGTTTTGGTGGGTCTTACCTGTTTGAGAACGGTTTTTCTGTGGTCCTCGTTACAAAGTTAGCGCGTGGTAGGGCAACTTTCAGGAAATCCTCCAATTCCTCCGCTCCATCTAATACTCTAACCTCGTTTGCCATCATATCGGATCATGATCAGGACAAAAACCAAAACCAAAACGTGTCCATCTAAAAAAACAAAACCAAAAAAACAAAACGTCGTCTGTCACTACCGGTATTCTTCCCTTCCCGCCGCAATGACCTTTCAAGTTTCAGGTCATAAAATAATGTGTATTGTTGTACAATGTATGTATGTACGTGTACGCGACGAGACTGCAAGCTGAAATGCATCCGTCATCTGTCCGACCCTGCAATGGCCACGGCCAAGTGTCCCGGAGCTTCCGATCGGTATCGCGGTCGCGCGACGCGGCCACGTACGAAGGCTTGGCTGTGACGTTAATTTTTTTATGATGGAAAATCCGCAAAAATAGATAAGCTTGTCCCTTTAGCCTTTCGCGAAGAAAAGTCTTCGATCGAGTCAACCAAAACACGATTCGAATGCCGAGGGCTCAGGGCCAGGCGATCATCCTCGTTCGAATCGTGTCTTGTCTTCGTGCTGTGGTGGCCCCCACTGGCAGTGTTCACGTGTTCAATAGTGGTGTACACGCATGAGTGAGTGTGCGGATGTGTGCGCAACGAGTGAGTGCAGGGTGGACAGAGAATGTACTGTTGTACAGTGTGATCCCTGCTGGGACGCGCTCGACGCGTCTTCAACTGTTCAAGTTAGTTCAACGGTACAAACATCGAAGAAAAGTCTTCGATCGAGTCAACCAAAACACGATTCGAATGCCGAGGGCTCAGGCGATCATCCTCGTTCGAATCGTGTTTTGGTTGACTCGAAGGCTTTTCTTCGATGTCTCAGGGACATCCCAAAAGGCCAAGCTCTAGCCAGCAGAGCCTGGAATTTTTGTAAAGCGTTCCTGTGGCGGCGGAACTCCTGCTGCCGCTCCAACAGGAAACAGTGGGAGTGATGAAGTCGCTGTTATTCCAGACAATCCAGTTGAACTTTCGGAGCGGACTGACAGTCAAACTCCGCCAGACGTGGAAGAACCTGTTGTCAGCGAGCAGCCAGAACATAAAGAACAGCGCACAGTGACAAGTACCGCTGCCTATGTAAAGGATGCTTTGAGAGCCGTGAGAAATTGTTGGACTCGCATATTCAACAAATAATTAATAAAATAATTTCATGGAGTCAAAGAATAGAAAGACAATCTCATCGAGTCAGGAACACGTGGTTGATTTTATAGACATGCATGCACAAATGATTGATAGATGAGAAGGTTGGAATTTATGGCAGATAATAAAAGTTTAACGAGGACAAAGTTATTATTATTATTATTAATATTATTATTATCAAATTTTTGATAGGGCAATCCCCACAGGCAGAAAGAGCTTTTCGGAAGGGACCAGGGACACGTATCACTCTAAAATCAGAGGGGAGAGCGTTCCAGAGAATGCTTCCCCAAAACATCATGCTCGATCGTACCGCAGGCCCACCGTGGGGACTTGAAGCAAGTTCGACACTTGTCCCCGTGTGGTGCGCTGATCCTCCGGAACAATCTCTGGGGCCGTTCGGGTGAATAACTGTTGAAGAAGGGGCTACAGGAGGAGCTTCTTGACATTGATTTTCAAAATGGCTGACCTGGGACAGTAGCATGATGTCATCTACCCCCACCCCATCCCGCCTTGATCCCGGCCGCAACCCCCCCTCAGCCAAATCCTGGACACGCCACTGGTATGTGATGGGAATGCTGGTCACCTAATTCTACATTACACCTGAAACCTGGCAGGTCTCTGACACCGGAATTTCAATACACCTGAAATCACACGATTGTTATACAGTAGGCGGACCACACAACAACACTCAACAGGAGCAAGACTAGACTGACTGATGCTGATCTATTTGAATGTTTCGATGGTTGTCTTCTTCAGAATGATGATCATTATCAGTATCTAAACTCGGTTGCTGAGCCAATATTATAAGTTAAGAGAAAGGACCAATACAGTACTGCCGATCGCCGAAGAACTGGGGGGGGGGGGGGGGGGGGGGTCAGCCTCCTAGCCTAGACCGTTCTTATTCTCATGCATTGCATACAGTGAGTCAATGCACAGTTGAGTCACCGTGTATACGTTGGTATGCTGTGCTTGCTGA
>NC_088645.1:24255106-24256146 GCF_964019385.1 Sycon ciliatum | reverse complement strand
TCACTACGGTAGACAAACACGTTGAACACATCAGGAAACACTTGTCACACTTTCACGAGTTGTGACACAAAAACAACTGCGACGATAACGCATTCTCCTTCTGTATACATAGTTCTGGATCTAGTTTACGAATATACAGAGCTTCTAACACAACAAGATGAAACTTAGACCTTCCGCGAGTTAATATCGAAAAGATATCATCACTATACAGCTTACGACAACTAGCACTGCCCGATAGCCCTTTCCCAAAGGTGCTCGCCCTTTTTTCGCCCTTTTTGGAAAAGCCCGTTTCTTTCGCCCTTTATTGCGTTTTTTGATGAATATCGCCTTTTTTTTTAGCTTTTTTAGCTGATTAAGTGCTAAAATCTGTTTGCTCATGTATGCAATCACAGTTTCCGAGTGCTCGATGGGCCTTGGCACGCCGCTTTTTTTTTGGGGGGGGGGGGCGACAAGTTGGTGAAGCTTGTACACAATGCTATAAAAAGTGGTTTTTTGAACTTTACTTCCTGTTTTGCCTTCCGTGGACCCATAAATGGAAGAGTGCGTATTCATTTCTCAGCTTGGGTTCATATCTGAACATGTTGTTGTTGTTGTTGTTGTTGTTGTTGTTGTTGTTGTTGTTGTTGTTGTTGTTGTTGTTGTTGTTGTTGTTGTTGTTGTTGTTGTTGTTGTTGTTGTTGTTGTTGTTGTTGTTGTTGTTGTTGTTGTTGTTGTTGTTGTTGTTGTTGTTGTTGTTGTTGTTGTTGTTGTTGTTGTTGTTGTTGTTGTTGTTGTTGTTGTTGTTGTTGTTGTTGTTGTTGTTGTTGTTGTTGTTGTTGTTGTTGTTGTTGTTGTTGTTGTTGTTGTTGTTGTTGTTGTTGTTGTTGTTGTTGTTGTTGTTGTTGTTGTTGTTGTTGTTGTTGTTGTTGTTGTTGTTGTTGTTGTTGTTGTTGTTGTTGTTGTTGTTGTTGTTGTTGTTGTTGTTGTTGTTGTTGTTGTTGTTGTTGTTGTTGTTGTTGTTGTTGTTGTTGTTGTTGTTGTTGTTGTTGTTGTTGTTGTTG
>NC_088645.1:24225106-24247606 GCF_964019385.1 Sycon ciliatum | reverse complement strand
GAAGATCACTCTCGGCATCTTCCGTGCTGTATTGAGAGATGATGCTTCGCAATTGGTGGTCTGTGGTCGATGCACTGTCGGCAGGGAGCATATCAATTTGCTTTTGGTAGCAGCGTCTACAAAATCGACTCTCGTCTGAAATCCTGACGTTGTGCATGCAACGCAACACATGCTCTGCAAGCTGAAAGTTTGGTGACTTCCACCTGTGTGATGGTGTGAACCTCGACTCGACTTACACCAAGCACATGTTCCATGGCCCACACACTGCTGCCGAGTGCTGGTAGTGGTAATTAGGTAATGGGTCGGGCACAGAACCGCTTCGCACTGTTCTTTCAGACTGTGCACGTGCAGTTTGTCTGCAGGACAGTGTACCATTGTGTACGTATGCCGCTGCGCTGCAATCATGTAGATCTACACTGCATGTGCTTTGGCAGACTGGTGGCTTATTTTCTTTCGCTGCTGTGCATCCTTGGCGTCGTAGTGCTTTGACGCACTTCCAACAAATGCATTGGCCTGACGTGATGGATATGCATGTGTGTAGTTTTTGCCAATCTGCCAGCATTGAGCCGTGTGTGAATCGCATGTCAGATGGCACTTTGGAGCAAATGCTGCATTCTGGGCCACATGGTCGTCCAGGATGTATGCTTGTGGCATTGCTGAGTCTCCCTGCCGCTGACATATCTGTGCACACATGCATGGAAAATATACGTAATAAACACTACAAAGGTCAAAAAGAATGGTTTCACCAATTATAGAAACATACGTTGTAACGCTGCGTTTCATGCACGTAGCTAAATGCTAAGGCAATCATCAGACAACTAATGCTTTTGTCGCGGGATAGCTTGTTCTTATTGTGGGGGATACGCATGGGCATGTAGAGGAGGTGTGAGCTATCAATGCAGGGCATGCATGGAAAGAGCGAGTGATAATAATAATAATTTTAATTACATCACTGGATGGGCATGCGCAGTAGGCGCGAACTATGCATGAAGCGTGCAGAGGCGGAGAAACCACCAGGCAGGACAAGGGTAAGCCATGGGGGCACTGGGCAGAGGGTGTGATGTGTGGCGGTGGAAGCACACTGTGGTGTCCACATTCAACAGCCGCGGGTATTCAGAGGATGTGGCGGTGATAGTGGTAGCACGCGGTGGCTATGTCACGGCAGAGTAGGTGGAGAGGTAGAACTTGTTTTGGTGTCTGCACTTTGATACCAACTCCGACCTCTTGTTGAGCAGAGTGTGAGGCGTCTTGAAGGTGATGATGCGCAACTTTTCTGCTAAACACAAGCAGCACCTTTTGGATATGTTGCTGTAGGACTTGGCCCGATCTATGACTGCCCATTTGATGCTGTATTCCTCACCTTGGTCAGCCAGCGCCCATGTGTGCTTGGATAGCTCGGTCTTGGTACGGTACTTTTCATGCCGCATGCTGGTTAGGTGGTTGCCATAGCGCACCTTGAAGGGCGTCTCGCACAGGCCGATGTATTGCCTTTCCTCGCCGGTGCTTGGAGTTGTGACGGAGGCCTGGTACACCACTTCCCCCTCCAAGCATCCGCCGCCCAAAGGGCATGATGGCTTGGCTCGGCAGTTGCACCCTGCCGCAGATCTCTCTTCACCAGGCGTTAGTACCTTTTGGTTATGTCCCTTCATCAGGTAGGACATGTTGGGCATGCAGGAGTAGCTCAGCTTCAGTGTATTTCTGTTGAAGATCTTGTGTAGTGGCGACGCGGCAGGGAAATGTTTGCTGACTAGTTTGAAAAACCTCTGGCCGATGTTGGTGGATACAGATTTGCTGTATGGTGGGTTGTACCATGTTATGTTTCTCCTCCGCTTGTTCTTCTTCTTGGTAGGTCCACCGCCGTCGAACACCATGGCCTCCGGAAATCCGCTGGCAGATAGCGCAGCTCTGTATGCGGGTGCCGCGTTGGTGAATGCCTCCTCGTCGCACGAGATGTCGGACACCCGCCTATTGATCATTGCAGGTAGATTCCGGAGTATGTTCGGCGGGTGATTCGACTTGGTGTGTATGTATCTGGGTGCGTCATTGGGTTTGCGGTATGGGTGGTAGCGGCCGCTGGCTAGATCAAAGGTGACGTCGAGGAAGTCCACTGTCCTTTGGTTGGTACTGATGGTTATTCGTAGGCCAACGTCTTTGAATAGCTTCGTGATTGCCTTGCGGATGGAGTCCGCCTCGTGTCCCGTAGTAGTCCTGAGCACGGCCAGTCCGTCGTCGCGGTACAGCCCGACACTAGCCGGATCATACATATCCGCGAGTCGTTTGGTCAGGAACGCTCCCACTAGTTGGCACACCTCTGCCCCATCAAAACTTCCCATCGTCACATCGAATAGGCTCTGCCTGTCTTTCTTGGCCCACACCTTGCCATTGGCAAATAGCAGCGACTTTCGTGCGTGGAGAATTACGTCGATGTCGCACTGGGGAATGGGAGTGAATTGGGCGGCGAACTCGAGAGCCGTTTTCAGTAGCTGCTCCGAGATGGACGGGTAAAACTCGACTATGTCGAAGCAGACAAACGAGTATTGCTCCTTGTCCTGTATTCCCTTGAACCACTGGATCACCTCGGCAGAGTTTTTCCACAGGTTGGTCTTGGTGTGGCTCTGAACTGCCCGGATGATGCGGTCGAGAATCGCCTTGCTGATGACGCCAACCTCTGTTTTAGCGGGGTTTATGAGCCGGCATGGGAGGGCTTGAGTGAAATTCTCTTTGTGGTCCTTGAGTGTGAGAAATGCACCTGACTTTGCGAGGACATCCATCCTGTCTGCGACGTCTCGGTCTGTGGCGATTTCTCTGGCCTCCGTGTTTATTTCATTGTAGGCTCCCTCTGGTGCTGATTGGTAGTGCCTAGTCACGTTTTCGGTGAGCAGCTTCTGGTACTTGTCCTTCGGCATTTTGTATAAGTTTCTGGTTTTGTCCGCTGGGATGATCAGCTGCTCACTACCCTTCATGTCCTCGATGTCCTTCCTAAGCGTGTCTTGGAACTCGTCTGTAACCCTCCTGAAGTTGATGTCTCCGACCATTCGCAGCAAATCACCCTCGAACGGTTTTAGTTCGTCCAGCTGAGGTGGGCACGTTCTGGTTTTGAATCCAAATTTCTCCACTACCAATCAGCACCAGAGGGAGCCTACAATGAAATAAACACGGAGGCCAGAGAAATCGCCACAGACCGAGACGTCGCAGACAGGATGGATGTCCTCGCAAAGTCAGGTGCATTTCTCACACTCAAGGACCACAAAGAGAATTTCACTCAAGCCCTCCCATGCCGGCTCATAAACCCCGCTAAAACAGAGGTTGGCGTCATCAGCAAGGCGATTCTCGACCGCATCATCCGGGCAGTTCAGAGCCACACCAAGACCAACCTGTGGAAAAACTCTGCCGAGGTGATCCAGTGGTTCAAGGGAATACAGGACAAGGAGCAATACTCGTTTGTCTGCTTCGACATAGTCGAGTTTTACCCGTCCATCTCGGAGCAGCTACTGAAAACGGCTCTCGAGTTCGCCGCCCAATTCACTCCCATTCCCCAGTGCGACATCGACGTAATTCTCCACGCACGAAAGTCGCTGCTATTTGCCAATGGCAAGGTGTGGGCCAAGAAAGACAGGCAGAGCCTATTCGATGTGACGATGGGAAGTTTTGATGGGGCAGAGGTGTGCCAACTAGTGGGAGCGTTCCTGACCAAACGACTCGCGGATATGTATGATCCGGCTAGTGTCGGGCTGTACCGCGACGACGGACTGGCCGTGCTCAGGACTACTACGGGACACGAGGCGGACTCCATCCGCAAGGCAATCACGAAGCTATTCAAAGACGTTGGCCTACGAATAACCATCAGTACCAACCAAAGGACAGTGGACTTCCTCGACGTCACCTTTGATCTAGCCAGCGGCCGCTACCACCCATACCGCAAACCCAATGACGCACCCAGATACATACACACCAAGTCGAATCACCCGCCGAACATACTCCGGAATCTACCTGCAATGATCAATAGGCGGGTGTCCGACATCTCGTGCGACGAGGAGGCATTCACCAACGCGGCACCCGCATACAGAGCTGCGCTATCTGCCAGCGGATTTCCGGAGGCCATGGTGTTCGACGGCGGTGGACCTACCAAGAAGAAGAACAAGCGGAGGAGAAACATAACATGGTACAACCCACCATACAGCAAATCTGTATCCACCAACATCGGCCAGAGGTTTTTCAAACTAGTCAGCAAACATTTCCCTGCCGCGTCGCCACTACACAAGATCTTCAACAGAAATACACTGAAGCTGAGCTACTCCTGCATGCCCAACATGTCCTACCTGATGAAGGGACATAACCAAAAGGTACTAACGCCTGGTGAAGAGAGATCTGCGGCAGGGTGCAACTGCCGAGCCAAGCCATCATGCCCTTTGGGCGGCGGATGCTTGGAGGGGGAAGTGGTGTACCAGGCCTCCGTCACAACTCCAAGCACCGGCGAGGAAAGGCAATACATCGGCCTGTGCGAGACGCCCTTCAAGGTGCGCTATGGCAACCACCTAACCAGCATGCGGCATGAAAAGTACCGTACCAAGACCGAGCTATCCAAGCACACATGGGCGCTGGCTGACCAAGGTGAGGAATACAGCATCAAATGGGCAGTCATAGATCGGGCCAAGTCCTACAGCAACATATCCAAAAGGTGCTGCTTGTGTTTAGCAGAAAAGTTGCGCATCATCACCTTCAAGACGCCTCACACTCTGCTCAACAAGAGGTCGGAGTTGGTATCAAAGTGCAGACACCAAAACAAGTTCTACCTCTCCACCTACTCTGCCGTGACATAGCCACCGCGTGCTACCACTATCACCGCCACATCCTCTGAATACCCGCGGCTGTTGAATGTGGACACCACAGTGTGCTTCCACCGCCACACATCACACCCTCTGCCCAGTGCCCCCATGGCTTACCCTTGTCCTGCCTGGTGGTTTCTCCGCCTCTGCACGCTTCATGCATAGTTCGCGCCTACTGCGCATGCCCATCCAGTGATGTAATTAAAATTATTATTATTATCACTCGCTCTTTCCATGCATGCCCTGCATTGATAGCTCACACCTCCTCTACATGCCCATGCGTATCCCCCACAATAAGAACAAGCTATCCCGCGACAAAAGCATTAGTTGTCTGATGATTGCCTTAGCATTTAGCTACGTGCATGAAACGCAGCGTTACAACGTATGTTTCTATAATTGGTGAAACCATTCTTTTTGACCTTTGTGGTTACGCTCCGCCCCTGTGGTGTTGAGCACTGTTGAAACCTGGGTATACCCACTTACGTAATAAACACTAGTTAGAAATCACGTCACCAGAGGCATGCCCTTTTTTCGGCCAGAACATAACTTCCGCTCTAATGTCACAAAGACTTACTCTTTCGATGTGTCCAGCATAGAAGCAGCGAAATGCCTGGTTAATTTGGTGGCACGAAATTATAGGTCGGGCGACGAAATTTCGACGAAAAAGGGAAAGAGACAAACCGACGTGTAGCGACACCAAACTACAGAATTTCGTCGTTCTTGAAGAACTCGTAACAGAAAAAAGTGAAAGGCGACTACTGAATCCTCGAGGGTGACGACTAACTCAGAGAAAGCGTGAGACTCGCAAGCAGTGTATTGACATGCAAACAATCCATATGTTGAGAATGCCTTGAGAAAAGTGCACAAAAAGGATGCATCTGAAAAATGGAACTCTGTGTTCCGAAGTGATTTTTCAAATCTGGCGCATCGACTGGTTTCCCCTTGTTGATCGTTGTTGTCGCTTCCAGTATCGACGTATTCAAATCTCCAGTACTTCGTCTCTTCACCTTGCTTCTGGTCACTCTTCCAGTGTCTGTAACCTGCAGTGTCACATTGGGTGGTTTTCGGGACGGTCTCCCTCGTTTCCTCACGCTAGTCTGAGATGGGTCAAGCTCACCACCCGTCGAGGCGGAGGCGCGCATGCGTACATCTACAGTGGACGCATTCAAAGGCGTTCCAGCATCAGACGGCACAGCATAATTTGGAGGACGGCCACGACGAGGACGAGTACCACGAGCGTCAACAGGGACAAGACCTAACGGCACATGTTGACGGATGCGTGCGCCCAGGGCCAGGTGCTGAAGGGTTCTACCTACGTACCGATTTTCATATTCTCGGCACTGAAAATAATAGATAAGATTGCTTCTTCTGAGGGTAGGTAGAACGTCCTTCTTCACACGGAACGCACGCGTCGTTCCAAATACTACATAAAATTGCATGCAAGGGTAAGACGAACAGACAGTGCTGCGCACCTCCTTCTCCACGCGTGCAGAACCAGCACCCACCCAGGGTAAGCGGAGTACCATGGGGCACCTGTCCGGCCCAAATGGTTTCGGATCCTGCGTTATTGGTTTGTTATTACAAGTAATAAGTTTTGTTAGTACCGTAAAATCCCGCCAGAGCGCCCCTACCTCCTCGACGCTTCAGGTGGGGAGGGGCGGATGGGCGAGTCCTACTTGCCGCATTCAGTGCTACATGAAAAAAGCACTCACCCTACGAAAACTGTTCGTGCATCCGACCAAAGGTCAAGCGCCAGGAGTCGTACAGACCCGACAAAACGCAGGGTTTGTGCGATCCCTGGTCAAGAGGGTGGGCACTATTTCCAACGGGGTTGAGCACGCGTCTGCAGTACAGTACGGAATCACAGACTGCGACAGAGTCATACGAGGATACAATCAATCACGTCCCTGACAAGAAGTCAGGGAGGATGGGATTTTACGGTAGTGGCGAGGGGTATCCATTGTTTGTCAAAATTGATGTGAGCCGCCTCAGTTCCTCTTGTAGAAGGTGAGGAGAGCAGATTCGATGGGCACGATAATTATACCAGTGCTTTGACAAGGTGAACTTTGGATTTAGTTGATGTGTAGCTTCTCCATGGAATATACAAGCCAGTAAAGGTGGGTTTTCTGTAAACCGTCATATCTAAATTCTTGGTGTCGCTGTTGCGGGTAATACTAACATCCAAGAAGGATATCACACCGTCCTGTTCACCTTCTGCTGTGAATTTTAATGCAGGATGTAGTCCGTTTAGGGTTGTTAAAAAATTCTCGCAGGTCCCTTGGTCCTCGTCGTGACAAAAAAAACATCATCCACAAAACGGTCCTCAGGGCTTGTTCCGCACCTCCATCAGGCTCCATGAGCGACGCTGACTCACACTGCTATCTGGTGTTCACAAGGTGTTTGTCGCGCTGGAGGAGCGTCTCAGTAAGTTTGTATCCCTGGTGATGTTTGTGCCTGGAGAGCACTATAATGGCGCTCTTCAGGCACAATATTCCTCAGCCTACTCAAGCTCAACTGATGAAGGATGAATTCCCAGAAACACTGTGTATTGAGCAGGGAGTGGTGATTTCTTGCAGGTTTGCCGAGTGGACGGTTCGATGGACTTCTCGTGTGCTCTGGATGGCAGTTGTGAGTCAGTCAAGTGAGAATTCAAGTCGGCAGGAAAACCGCGAGCTCTCATGAAGGGAGCAACACATACTTCCCCAACTATCGCCGAAGTCGCACCAACCTCTTCTTCAAAGACTTCACAGTCAGGGAAAATTTGGAGAAACAAGATTGGATGATCACATTTGCCATGTTGATCCTGCTTCTGACCAGATGCCCTACGGATTCTAGCCGTTTTCCGATACAACGGATAGATTTATAAAATTAATTTCATTATCTGAGGAAAACTTCAAGACCTTTGGGTTTTTTGTCAAGACCTTTTGTCGTTTCTTCTCAAATTCATGATAATTATTTGTCTCCTCTGTAAATTTGATGTAGGATTCCTGACCATTTATGGTTAATCATCCACATTTTACTCCCATCCTGGATTGTGAGTTGAAAATCAAAGGAGTCGGTGAGAAAAGCAGATAACGGTGTGGGTCTCTTGCTTTTAGGGGGAATCGCTGGGTCTTTCTATGGATACCGCTCCTCTAATATATTGACCATTCTAAGATGTATATTAAAGGGTTTACGAAAATGGATAACAATAGAGTAGGAAAGGGGAACTGCATGAGAATCCAATCCTCTGATATACCCAAAAAAAAACACACGCAGCTCTAATAGACCCAGTGACACATGCACATCTAATAATACACATGTACCCAATAACACCGACCCCTCGAATAATTATAGTAGTATAGGGGGAGGGGGAGTCGTTCGAGGACGCGCTGGCAGGGGCATTCGAGAATGACGATGTTGGACCACAGGCGAGGTTGGTCCAGGACCAGAACCCCCTCCCTCTTTACTACAGTGCCGGCAACTGAAATCCGACCCCCGAGCGCTCACATCGCAAAGACCCAAGACGGGATGGCAAAACTACGAAACAGAGACCACTAGAATGTGAACCCAACGCTCAGGGGTCGGATTTCAGTTGCCAGTGTAGTATCCCTGCCTTGCTTGATTGTAGCGTATCCCCGTGCGTTAGCGTATGTGGTCTGTTGCATAAAAGCTGCTTGCCATTTCTGTTTTCATGAGAATTTTATTTATTTTTTTAATTTATTTCGGCCAGTCTGCTACTATCATTTCGGGTTAGACAAGGGGAAGTAGCCATGTAGGGGCGTTAGCCCGCCTTTCGCCACCGGGAGTTGCAGCTCGCTCGACTTGACTCTACTGAGTGCAGAGGACCCACACCTTGATCTGGTGTAGTGGTGAGCTGTGTCGTGGGGATTTTGCAGTCAGATGTGCGACTGCGGGGCTCGAACCCGCGACCTCTTGGGTCGCAGGCAAGTGAGAATTTATAACAACGACAAAGCCGAGCAGAAGAGCTGTGGAATTGAAAGTTCACAGACCATTGAGCTTGTGGAGCCAGCTTTGTTTCATAATGTATGGTGTCTGGTTTTATGTATTGTTCATGGTTGGTTTAGCCCTCAGGACTCTCTATTCACTGGCTGTTCCGCTGCATGCATGACAGCTCTCACCTCTTACTCTATTGTAGACTTAGGCTAGCGCTGGCTTCTGAGAGCGGGACAACGTCCCGCTCTTGCAGGGATATTACTAGGATCCATCTTTCTTAGTCTAGTTCAGTGTTATTACGAGCGTTCTCACGAGCGTGTGATGCTCTGTTTGATATGAGTTTGTCGCGCTGTCGTTACATGTGTATATGGACATTAGAGTGTAACGTCAGTCAGCAGAATACAGTCTTCAGGATGTACACGTCAGCGCCGTAGTGACCAAAGTTGCGAGGAAGATAGGCGCCTTGTGGCGAGCCCGTCGATGCCTCTCCCGCAGCTCGCGCAAGGTATATGTAAAGGCTATTGTCATGCCGGATATGATATAATTTATGGTGCCTGCAGCTTCTCTGCAGCCCTCCGCGTGACCCAACTTCAGCGTCTGCAAGCCATGCAAAACCGGGCGATCCGATGCATTGATGGCAGCCCGCCATGTTCCGCGATGCAGCCCCTCCTGGCTGCCAACTCGATTTACCGCGTCACTGAACTTTTCAAACAAAAACTCCTGATCTTCATCTGGCGTTGTCTAAATGACTCCACTAGCCTTGCTCTAGCCCAGCTTCTCAAACCAGCAGCATGCAGCGGCAGAAGTACGCGCCATCAGCATGCCAATGGTCTGCTCAGCCAGCCAGCTCGCAGTCGGTGTGGCCAAACGAGATTCGCCACCGCAGGAGCATTGCTGTGGAACAGTTTGCCTAGAGAGGTGCGCACCGTATCCAGATTGCAAGATTTTAAGCTAGCCTGCCTTCCTTATGTATGCCTGAAATAGGTTGTGTTTCGTCAGGTTTTGACATGACTGTTCCTTTCTTCTCAGTATTCTCGCTCGCATAGTACTCCACTTCTATGATAATATTGCCTATGCTGTTGCTCATTAGGATTTTGGCAAATTCTATCCTTCGCTTTCATATAACTGGGCCAGGAACCCGTTTGAACTTGCGAAGTAAATAAAATCAATCAATCACCGATTCTTTGGTGTTGATACCAACGTAACAAGTAAAGTGAATCTCTGTCCCCATGTTTCGTGAGCTGGTGCAACTTGTGGTTAGGTGTCTGTAATCTAACATTCTGGTGCTTCGAGCCGGATACGGACATGGCAGAAGATAGAGAAAGTCTTCACCGTAGGAGCGAAAGAGGAACCAAAGGGAAGCCTCCGATGCGACTAGGTTTTGAAGACGCTGAGTTGTCGCAGTCTGTGGACTCGACAAGAACCACGCGTAGCAGTGGAAAGTCTACATCGACCCGGTACAGTGCAAAGCGAGCTGTACTGGAAGCGGAAAGGAAGCTGGCAGAGAAGGATTTGGAGCTCGCTAAGCTAGCCGCGGATGAAGCGCAGAGCGAGAGAGTCTCCTATCGATCGACGTCGCCGCGCTTGCAGCAAGAGGTGTTCGATGAAGCGGATGCGCTCCCGACGGAATCACCAGCAAGTACGCCCGATCCTGTCACACCGGCGACAGCGAGCCAGCAGCAGCCTGTGCCTGCAGAGCGTAGTGAGCACGCGAGGAGTGCAGCTCCATCCCGCGAAACGGACTCGGAAACAGACTTGGATGGGTACGCGCGCACGGAGATCGCAGCCGCACCCCCACCCGCAATTGACCGACAGCGCCTGAGCGTGAGGTCAGAGTGCGGACCCAACAGTGACTGTGTGTACGTCTCGTCTGCCAGGCCTACGGCAATGATGCATTGATGGTCGAGAGATCGGAGTTCCAGCGCAAAGAACTAGAGTACCAACGGCAAATCGGTGTCCTGGACGATCGTGTAAAAGCCAAGACGAGAGAGGTTGCTGGCTGTCAGGCGTCGATTCGTTTCATGGAAGAGAGGCACGCGACTATTCAGAAAGAGAATAGAGACCTCTTCGATCAATGCGACCAGCTGAATGATCAAATTGGTGAAGCGGAACGACGATGCATGGACATCGGCGCAGCTCACGATGGGTTGCTCGCCAAGGATCGATGCCAGAGCAGCACGCACCCTGGACACGATCGCGTCGCGGAGCTGGAGGAAGAGAACGATACACTGCTAGCGCAGCTGGCAGTGATGCAGGGGAGAGTCGAGCGTGCCCAGGAGGAAGCGGGTGAATGGCAAAGGCTATTCCTACGGGAGTGCAACACCAGCATCGATAAACGGGACGCGAGTCGCGCCAACAGCCGTTCGAACTCTAGGACTGGGAGTCGCATTGGCAAAGGATTGTGTCCCGGTACACAGAAAGCCTCAACGCCAGTGCCAATCGACGGCTACAGCAGTGCGTGCCCCAGCTATGAGTGGGATGACCAGGCGAAGCGACCACCCACGCAAGTAAAGCCGCGATCGCCCACACCTGCAGGACCTGCTGGTGAGGACAGTATGACTAAGCTAGCAGGACAGTTTCTCGGTGCCATGACGCAAGCCATCACCAGTCGGACACCAGGCAATGGAGACACGCCCATGAGACACTTGGCAGCCAGACAGTCCTCCATCAACACCAAACTGCCCATGTTCTCTGGTAGAGCTGAAGAGTGGCCTGCCTTCATCAACCTGTATCGGTCCAGCACCAACCAATGTGGGTTCTCTGATGCAGAGAATGTGCAAAGACTACAAGTTGCCTTGAAAGGCCAGGCCAAGGATGCTGTTCAACTGATACTGGCAGTTCCTGAAAATGTGGAAGAGGCCATCCGCGCTCTGGAGCGGCGATTTGGTCGACCAGAGCTAGTAGTGGATGAATTGATTGGCAAGGCGCGCGCATTCCGGCAGGTTAAGGCTGATGACACCGATGGCTTGTTGGCGTTCTCAACAGCAGTAAGCAATGTAGTCACGACAATGAAACTGATGAAGAGTCCAGGCCATATGCTGAACCCAACGCTCCGGAGAGAGCTGACCGACAAGCTACCCGGTACGCTGAGGCTGCAGTGGGGCGAACACCTAAATACCAACAGCCGGGCAGTCGACTCAGTGAGTCTTGAGACATTCGCTACGTTGCTGTCGGCAAGAGCCGATGCAGCGACCTTAGTCGCAACCACAAGGATACCAGTGAACAAGCAGAGCAGTGGAACGTTCCACACAACGACATCGGCAACCAGCAAGAGCGGCGTATGCCTGAGATGCCATGGCGCTCACCACATCAGCAGCTGTGGCAAGTTCAAAACCTTACCTGCCCGGAAGAGGTGGGACCTGGTGTTTCTGCTGGAGCTCTGCTCGTGCTGCCTAGATCAAGCTCACTGGAAGGCTGACTGCCAGGCAAGTAGCTGCAGCAAATGTTCAGCCCGACACCATGTGTTGCTACACACAGACCGTGTGGACCGGAAACAGGGCACACCGAAGCAGCAAGATAAAGAAAAGCCTCGGTCTGCTCCCCATTCTAGTGGCAAGACAGCCCAGAAGCCAGTCATACACTTCGTGAATCCATCATCGGAGCTGATCACTCCCAGCACCACCGTCTCGTTTATGACAGTGCCAGTGGTGCTTAAGAGAAACGGACGAGAGTACAGAGGAACAGCCCTGATGGATCCTGCATCATCAGACAGTTTCGTCTCAGAAGAAGTTGCCAATGAGTTGGGCGCAGACGGTGAATTGCAACCCCTCCGCTCTAATGTTCTGGCTGGACAGAATGTGAGTCGCCAATCCAAAGAAGTACATATCACCATGGCCAGCGAAGACGGAACATACAGCACTGACCTTGCGGCATGGACTCTCCCAGCAGTCTCGCCGTCACTGAGAGTCGACTCCAACTCGATGCTCCTGCAAGAATACGCCCACCTACAGGACATTCCATTTCCAACATTACCGACAGAGCAAGTGGATGTGCTTATTGGATTGAATGTCCCAGGCGCTCACCGTGTTCTACAAGAAATTGTCGGCCAAGAGTCAAATGATCCAATAGCTCGCAAGCTGCCAGTTGGATGGGTATGCTTCGGGCCCATGAAGCAGCAGCAACAGCAGCAGCAGCAGCAGCCAATGGCAACCCATTTCAACAGTGCCAACTTAGAGAATGTCGTGCGACAGCTGTGGGAGGCAGAATCAATGACGAACACCAACGACAAGGAGTATCTAACACCAGCTGAGAAGGAAGCTGAAACCATGACAGCAGCAACATTGCGCTGCGACAACGGGCGGTTTGAAGTCGGCATTCCATGGAAACATCCAGACGGCCCGACAGTGCACAACAATCGGCCGATGGCAGAACGCCGGCTAGTATCACTGGAGAGGTCACTGAACAAACAACCAGACGTGCTCTCAGCGTACTGTGAGGCGATGCAAAAGAATATCGACAAGGGTTACGTTCAGGAGGTGTCAGACAGCAGAGTCGCTACAGACGCCAATGACCAGTGGTATCTACCACATTTCGCCGTGGTGAAGGAAGATCGCCAAACTACCAATGTGCGTATCGTCTTCGATGCAGCAGCACGCTGGAAGGGCAGCAGCTTGAATGATGAAATGCTGACAGGCCCAAAGCTACAGACAAACCTGGTTCATGTGCTCCTACGCTTCTGCTCAGAACCGATCGCACTCGCTGGTGACATTAGTGAAATGTTTCTGCAAGTCAACCTCCGTCCGGAAGATTGTCGCTACACACGGTTCTTGTGGCGCAAATCACCAGACTCAAAACCGAGCGTGTTTGAGTTTAACCGTCTTGTGTTCGGTCTCAAGGCATCACCGTATCTCGCGGGCAAAGTGCTCAAGGAGACAGCGAGAAAGTTCAAGTCATCAGCAGAGGGCAGTGTCAATGTAGCGTCGATAGTCGACAACAGCTTCTACGTGGATGACATGCTGCATTCATTTCCGGACATCCAGACAGCGACAAACGCCCGCCGGGGAGTTACTGATGTCCTCAAAGGGGGAGGCTTCCATATTCGAAAAAGGCTCAGCAACTCAGCGGAAGTGTTGGACACCATCCCAGAAGTCGACCGAGCAGCAGAGGTTGTCGTCAACTTACGAGATCAAGCTGATAGCTTTCTCCCAACCTCCAAGGCCCTGGGCATCACTTGGCTAGCGAAAGAGGATGAGTTCGCATTCCGCTATCCCCAGCCAGAGCCGATTGACGAGCTGACAAAACGAGTAGTATTGCGTGAGACAGCCTCAATCTTCGACCCACGTGGACAACTGACGCCGTTCACCATACGACCGCGCATGATGTTTCAGGAAGCCTGCATACGCGGCCATGGTTGGGACGACGTGCTGAGTGCTGATGAACAGAAGCGTTGGAAGAAGTGGTTCTCCGAGCTGCCAGACCTGTCTGCTATCCGTATTGACCGTTGCTTCAAGCCCAAGGATGCAGAAGACGTCAAGACTAAAGTACATGTCTTTGTTAATGCGTCTGATGCCGCCATTGCCGCCGTGGCTTATGTGAGCACCATCCATTCAACTGGAGTGAAGACCACACTCGCTATTAGCAAGGCGCGACTGGCGCCCACCAAGAAGGTGTCCATACCGAAGATGGAGCTGAAGGCAGCAGTGTTGGGTGTGCAAGTCAGCAAAGAAGTGTCTTCAGCCCTCGGCATTCCCATGCAGGACCACGTCTTCTGGACGGACAGCATGAATGTCCTGTACTGGGTGCGATCCCACAGCCGGCGATTTACCACCGACGTCGGGGTGAAGATTGGTGAGATCCAAACGGCAACATCAAGTCACCAGTGGAGGCATGTGCCTGGGAAGGTCAACCCTGCCAACTACCCGACCAGAGGCATGGCTGCAAAGGACCTCGCTGATTGTGCAGCCTGGTGGCATGGACCACAGTTTCTACAGCAAGTAGAGTCCCAGTGGCCTGCTCTGCGCATAGTCGTTCCGGAGAAGCTGCCAAATGAGACCAAACGCAGCCAGATTACGACCCACTTAGCAGCAACTGAAGGTGCTTGTCGACTAGAGCCGAGTCAGTATTCCTCATGGACGCGACTTGTGAGGATAACAGCATGGTGTCGGCGAGCCCTGCGGCGCAGCAAGAGTGGCTCGACTGATCAGACAGGTGTTGATGTCACACTTGGCAATGGCAAGACCGTGCTGGTACAGGAACTTACACCATCAGAGTTAGAGGATGCCCGACACGTGTGGATCCGCGAGGCCCAGAAGGACGCGTATGGTAGCACCTACAATGTGCTCAAGAAGGGCAGGAAAGTCACAACTGGGCCGCTCATCTCACTGCAGCCCATGATGTCAACAGGTACCACCCAAGTCATGAAAGTTGGAGGCCGACTGAATGGAGCTCAGCACCTGTCGGAGACAGCCAGAAGTCCGACAATCCTGCCCCGGCATCATCGAGTGACAGAGTTGATCATCGATGAGGAAGATCGGAGATGTAGCCATGCCGTGGGCACAAATCACCTCCTCGCCAACTTGAGTACCATCTACTAGATAGTGAAAGGGAAAGCAGCTGTGAAACAACACCGGAACAAGTGTGTGAGCTGCAAGAAAGCACGCGGCAAGCCAGTAGTACCTCAGATGGCTCCCCTCCCAGATTTCCGCACATCTGGACCACTGAGAGCTTTCTCGAGCATCGACTATGCCGGGCCATTCCTGACGCGACAAGGCCGTGGCCGAGTTCAGACAAAAAGGTATGTGTGTGTATTTACATGCCTTCAGTCACGAGCCTGCCACTTTGAGCTGGTCTACTCGATGAACACTGAAGGCTTACTGATGGCACTGGAACGATTCTGGAAACGACGAGGTATGCCATCAGAGATACTGACGGATAATGGAACCAACTTCGTCGCGGGAGAACGGGAGATCAGAGAAGCGTTAGCCGCTGTTGACACAGCCAAAGTCACCCGGGAGTTGGCCTCCCACCGCATCAAGTGGAGGTTTAACCCGCCCGCTGCGCCACACTTTGGAGGAGTGTTCGAGACCATGGTGAAAGCCATGAAGAGAACTCTCCACAAGGTCCTCTACCGTGCCGACCTCAGCGACGAGGAGCTACACACCGCTCTGGTGCAAGCTGAGAGCCTAGTGAACAGCCGCCCACTGACAACGCTGTCGACCGACCCTGAAGACCTTATGCCGTTGACGCCTCAACACTTCCTGGTTGGCCACATGGACATCGTGCTACCCATTGAAGACCATGAAGACGACCAGGATAAAGTTCATCCAAGGAAGAGATGGAAATACGTACAGCTATTGGTACGCAACATCTGGCGCCGTTGGCTTGAAGAATTCGTCCCTCGGCTTACTATCCGTGCTAAGTGGCACAAGGAAGGCAGGAATGTAACCATCGGAGATGTCGTCCAGACGATGGAGAAGACCACAGCAAGGGCACGTTGGCCTCTCGCTCGAGTGACGAAAGTACACCCAGGCTCAGATGGTGTAGTGCGAGTGGTGGACATCCTACTGAACAGCAAGACATACCGTCGTCCTGTCAACATCTTGGTGCCGTTAGAGGTAGAGTCAGGTGCCGTTGACGAGTCGAAGAGTCTACCTGCAACCGCTGAAGTCTCGCTAGCAGATGTCCAGGATACGTGAGCAGTGGTTCCAGCGCTAGACGTTTGACACGTATCACCAAAGACCTGAGCTGAATGCCTTATTGACACTGGTTATTTTACACTAGTTACATAATGCTGCCTTAGTTTAGAACTGTCATGATGTGTTGACATGGTTACCTTTAGTTTAGATAATGCGTAGGCCTCTTAAAATGTTCTGCTAGTTATAGTTTATTAGGTTACTGCCCTCACATTATGGCTGTGTTCGAGCAGAGGGGGAGGAAATGTGGAATTGAAAGTTCACAGACCATTGAGCTTGTGGAGCCAGCTTTGTTTCATAATGTATGGTGTCTGGTTTTATGTATTGTTCATGGTTGGTTTAGCCCTCAGGACTCTCTATTCACTGGCTGTTCCGCTGCATGCATGACAGCTCTCACCTCTTACTCTATTGTAGACTTAGGCTAGCGCTGGCTTCTGAGAGCGGGACAACGTCCCGCTCTTGCAGGGATATTAGGATCCATCTTTCTTAGTCTAGTTCAGTGTTATTACGAGCGTTCTCACGAGCGTGTGATGCTCTGTTTGATATGAGTTTGTCGCGCTGTCGTTACATGTGTATATGGACATTAGAGTGTAACGTCAGTCAGCAGAATACAGTCTTCACAGATTCTTTGGTGTTGATACCAACGTAACAAGTAAAGTGAATCTCTGTCCCCATGTTTCGTGAGCTGGTGCAACTTGTGGTTAGGTGTCTGTAATCTAACAAGAGCTGTTCAACCTCCATGTGTGCACCGGAGGTTGAACAGCTCTTCTGCTCGGCTTTGTCGTTGTTATAAATTCTCATGAAAACAGAAATGGCAAGCAGCTTTTATGCAACAGACCACATACGCTAACGTACGGGGATACGCTAACACGGGGATACGCTACAATCAAGCAAGGCACTAGCCAGGTAGGGATACTACACCAGCATTTTTGTTGGCATTTAAGTGTTTTTTTGTGAAAAATAAAAAAATGTTAACTGTAATCAACAAGACAACAACATCAGCAGCAAAATTGCAAGGCGGCTGAGATTTACATTCTAGCGCTTCTGCCAAAATATAAGTTTCAGCTATGGAACATTAGATTGCATCAGGAGGGGTTCATCACTGAACTGCACGAGATAACAAATGGACGAGGACAGATGATACCAACTCGTGGCTATTCAAATGTGTCAATGCGGTGCGCCCAGCCGTGAGTGATAGACCGCTCATTGCATGGGCTACGCGTCGTGAAAACTACGGATAATGATGATGGGGAAGTTTGTCGATAGACTGGTGAGTAGAGAAAATCAAGCGGGACAGATGTACAAGTACGGGTAGAAGGGTAGGAGAGGAGCGAGACTTACAATAGGAGGGAGGTACCAGTAAAGGTGCGCTCACGTTTGTTTTGAGAGCAATGGAAGAAAGCAGTGAGCTCGCACCTGCTAGGCTAGGCGGGGCAGGGCAAGTCTATATCAATAATGGTTTCAGAATAGAAACGGAAATCTATACGGGATAGATATGCGTCTCTTTCCATCCTGAGTCACAGCACTCACTCGCACTGCAACGTTGATAGGATGTTCTACCAAGATAGAAAACCCAAACTCCTCTCTACCTTTGGTGGAAACCATACACAACACAGGACCGTATAAGCGTGATATTTCAATTTCAAAGTGGCTGTGCGTTTTTGATTGACGTTTATTAAGGGCTGGTAGGCGAACAGTTATCCATTTCGATTGGCGGGAGCGATGAGTTTGAATCGACATGATGAAGTCACTCGGAAGGCGGATGATATCGAGAAGATCTAAAAGTTGAAAGAACACAGTAAAAGCTGCTAGCATGTTAGCGAATGGCAAACTCGAACAACACATTCAGGAAATAAATCCGACGAATCAAATGTAACAATAATGGGCCAGTCCTGGTTACAAGTATTTCGTAAACTCTTTTCCGTTATAGGTCTGTGGGACTGCCCTATTCAAAATACCCTCCTAGTGGGCCCATTGTTATTAGGCATCTGCCTGTTTTGGTTTCTCCACTATAAATAAAAGAATACTACTACTAAAATTAAGGGAAAATTGGAGGCGTATCCAATTTCGAAAGAAAGGTGTCAGCACCGACGCAATGCACACAGTCAGGTAAGCCAATTCATTAACCGAACGTGTTCGTTCCCTTCTCATCATGGGTTAATACAGGGAATAATGGAAAAATATCAAATACAGCAACTTATAGAGCAAAAAGCATAGATTGAGAACTCACGCTATACGTGTGGAAAAATATAATTCAGCTGAACAAGTCAACAAGGTGAAGGTGAAGAAATGATTACAACATACTGAAAACATCAATGAGAAGAAGCATTCCTGACACTTTCACGAGGATTAGCGCCAAACAACTGAAGCAACAAAACATTTTCCTTCTGGACACACAGTGCAGGGGACAACTTGCGAATATATAACGCTTCCAAAACAGACAAATGTAATACAGATCTACCACGGGCCAAACTGAGAAAACATCATCTCTGTACAACTTACGACAACTATCACTAACCCACAGATGACTCTTGATCGCCGATTGCTGACTGTTGGAATTTCTCGTCTTTTTTGTCATCTCCGATGTCGCAGCTCTTGATTCGTCCTTTCCACTGGGCAGTCGCCTTGTCACTTCCGATGCTGCAGGTCCTGACTCGTCCCTTCCATCACACCGCCCGGCCACTCGTCCGGTGTCTGACTCTTCCGTTGTCTTGATCACTGGCTTTCGTGGTGGTCTTCCACGCTTCCTCCCACTTACGCTCGTTGTCACTTCCAGTATCGTCGCCTGTTCGTCTCCTCCAGTACGCATCCTCACCTGGCTGCGAGTGACTCGTCGACTGGGTGTCTCCGGCATTGTCTTCTTCGGTGCTGTTTTCACAGCTCTGCACCTCTTTGTTGTTGCAGTTGTTTATTTTTTTTTACATCGAATGGCAAACGGGCAGTTCCGCCCAATATTATGAAAGCGATGACAACCAGTAAGAAGAGTCAGAAATGAAGAGAGCCATTACATTTAATTAACCGAAGTAAAATACGCGTAGCATGCGTTTGAATTCACGGACAGATACTATGGACTTCATACAGTCGGGCAGGCCATTCCAGAGTCAGCAGCTGGCTAGAAGCGGTCGGCATGCGCCAGAAGCACTGTGGGCCAGGGGGAGGGGAAGGTTGCGTCCCAACTGACCTCGAGTGGTCATGCCTGTCGGCGGGCCTTGCAATACAAGTCGGGACGCAAACAGCTTACTGACGATTTCAGAACGGATTCGAAACGTCAGGAGTCTGAGCTTGCATTCCCCTCGTTCCAGGCCTGGGGAGACACCCAGCCTGGTGTACAGGGGAAGAGTGTGGGCCAATGGATGCTCATCGGCCACGCACCGGATGCAACGTTTATCCAGTTTGGCTACTGTGTTCCGCTCCTCAGCGGACAGTCCTGGGAGAAACGCATTCGACGCATATGGAATATCCGGTATGACAAGGGCAGAGTAATACAGCATCGCCTGCCGCATTATTAGGCAGTGCCGGATCTGGCGGAGGATCCGCAGCATCATAGCCGTGCGTCGGACGATAGAGGTGACTTGCGGTGACCACCGAAGATTTTCGTCCAGAGTGACTCCGAGGTAGCGAGCCGTACTGGTCTGGGCAAGAGGCGTGCCAGTGCAAGTAATGTGGAGGTCGAGGTGTGCCTGCCGTCCAGCTTTGATTGCAAGCACTTGCGTCTTTCCGGTGTTGAGGATAAGCCCTTTGGGATCGAGTAGCCTGGCACCAGCCGACACTGCTGCGGAAAGGGTGATGTTGATGGTGAGAGCGCTAGCGTGGCTCAGGTACAGCATGACGTCGTCTGCGAACATTAGAGTATGCACCGGGTCAGCTACTGATGCGACACATCTCGTGTAGATTGCGAATAATATCGGACCAAGCACGCTTCCATGGGGGACACCGCTCGTGCAAGCTGTTTCCTCTGAGTGTGTACCGTTGGCAGTGACCACACACTGGCGTCGCGCGCTGAGGTATTTTTTTATTTATTATTAATTTTATTTTTTATTGGGAACACAGCCCTACAAAGAGACATGTGGAGACAAACACAAGACAAGACACAGGGGATGTAGGGACGACGTGCCGATGTACAGGGAGCAACTCGACCGGCCAGGGGTCTCGGCGTTAGCGTTGCAACCTGGCATCGAGAACAGGGGGGGGGGGGGGTGCATGGTCAGGTAGCAAAAATAATAATTTGGTACGAGAAAGGGGCGCTAGTATTGCACCAAATAATATAAATACGTGTAATGACTAAAC
The DNA here is from genome assembly GCF_964019385.1 of Sycon ciliatum. Classification (NCBI taxonomy): domain Eukaryota; kingdom Metazoa; phylum Porifera; class Calcarea; order Leucosolenida; family Sycettidae; genus Sycon; species Sycon ciliatum. The sequence goes on along the minus strand of NC_088645.1, from coordinate 24,226,926 downwards.
CAGAAGGGCAAAGGAAGAAAGAGAACAATAATCATAACAAGCAAGTACTAGTAGAGAGGTAAATACTAAATGGGTCTCAATATCATCGTCACAGGTACTGTGTGGACCACAGCCATCTCTTTCGGATAAGATCCTTACATACGTTGACCTTGAAGGTTTGGAGGCGTCTTGAATGAGGCTCGTGAAGCAGGAGGTCCGCAGGCAGGTTGTTCCAGGGTGTGATGGCGAAGAAGGGGAAGGATCGCAGGAGGTAGTCAGGGGCTGTGCGACGGGGTGTCCACTTCAGCTGAAAGGCATGGTGCGTCTGGCGTTTTTGCCGTGTGCACATGCTAGCTACGGCAGGGGGCTTGGTTGGTGGCAGCATGGCCTTTACCTGGGGAGGCCCTGGAATGTAGTGCAGCTTGAATAAGTATGACAGGGCTGCCACCATCCGACGAAGCTGGAGACTTTGGAGGATGGTTCCAGGTCCCAGGAAATGCAGGGCACGTTGCTGAACCTTGTCCAGCTGGGCCATGTTAGTTGCGGCTGCGCTCGACCAGGCCAGTGGGGCATATTCAAGTAGGGGTCGCACGAATCCCTTGTAGACCGTCACTCGACCATGGTCGTCCAGGATGGGTGCTGCCTTTCGTAGGAAACCCAGCCTTTGGGAGGCGCACAGTGCAACACTGCGAGTGTGCACTCTGTAGGAGAGAGTAGGGTCGAGCATGTAGTCCCCAAGCCAGTCCAGTGCCGTAGAGGAGACACCAAGTTCGAAGAGATCCTGCAGCAAGGTCTGATGTTAGACCTTGTCGAAAGTTTTGTTCATATCTATAAGCACCACGCCGGTATGCAGGTGCTGGTTTGCGGCTTCATACAATTGATCCACAGCCAACAAGACTGCGTCCTCTGTGGAGTGGTGTGCTCGGTAAGCGAATGGCTCAGCAGGAAGGAGGTCATGTTCGGTTAGGAGCCCACATAGCCTTTTATGCACAATCCTTTCCAGGATCTTTGAAACAACCGGAAGCAAAGATATAGGGCAGTAGTTCTTAGCAGTTTCGGGGTCCCCTGCCTTGAAAAATGGGGCGCCTGAATATGGGCCAATTTCAGCATCATCGGAACCTTTCCCATGGCCAGTGACGCGTTCATCAAGATAGTCAGTGACGGGGCCAGGACCCGAGCGCAGTGTCGCAACACATAGCAGGGAATTCCGTCGCTACCCGTGGCCTTCCTCTCATCTATCTTCAGTAGGAGAACAAGCACTTCTTCGCAGGTGGCTGGTTCGAAGCGGTTCAGGCCAGCTGCTATACTTGGTCCCTCAGGTTGGGATAGGACATCAGGCCGCTGCGGATCGGTGACAACTGAACTGAATTGGGCATTGAGGGCAGACGCCGTGAGCCGAGTAGGAGTTGACGATTTCTCCCGACCGCAGAGGTCGTTCAGGACCTTCCAAGCTTTATGGGAGTTGGATTGACACGTGTCCAATAGTTGTGTATAGTAAGTTGATTTCAGCTGACGGGCAAGCCGCTTTGCTGCTTTGCGGGCATCTGAAAATGTGTCATAAAGTTCCGTGTCCGTAGGTTTTCGGAGCCATCGATGGTGGGCATGATTTCGTCTGCGAACTGCGTCATAGTAAACGGCCGTTTTCCATGGGGATCTTGTAAGAATCTGATGTCTAGAGCTGGATAAGTGGTGCCCCTCAAGAGTCCAAACCTACATGATTGTATGAATTATTTTCGTCGACTTCAAGAATACGAGCCACGAGGCACTTCCTCCAACATGCAACATGCGAAAAAATTGCATCCAAAACCGGCCACAGCTTTATTAGGAAACGCACGAACTCG
>NC_088645.1:24185106-24217606 GCF_964019385.1 Sycon ciliatum | reverse complement strand
CATTTACTTGAAGTAGGACTATAAGTACTAAATATAAGGTCTATAAGCTGTGAGTGCGGTGCTGTTGGATACCCGACATGCCATGTGACTGACCGCCAGATACTAGTAAACGACATTCGATTGTGCCGGTCACAGTGTAGCTGGGTTTTCACGAAAAAATGAAACTTATACGATTGTGAGAGAAGTTCAGAAACCACACTTACACATACACACACGCACGCACACACACACACACACACACTCACACACACACACACACACCTGTCCTGTTCTGTTGAGCTACTACCACAACTTGGCACAAGGATCGCATCGGCCCCAAAGGGGCAGTAGAGCGAAAGTGAGAGGTGTTGGCTTCGAGTTCACCTATCTCTACGGTGAACGCAACCTCGATCGAAAGTCATGCCAAACGGATTTATCTACCACGCGCGCGTGCGCGTATACAAAACGGAGGAAGGATTACTTACTCTCCCTGTAGGATGTATCTGTTGTATTCGTGAACAATGTCACTGATGTTTTTCCATGCATGTTTTTGAATAATTATGCGAGCATAACTTCCAACATCAAGCACATTCTTGCTTCTCATCAGCATGTACAAGTTTATGTTGGGCAGTTATGTAGCGTTTGTTTTACCGGCTGCGTTTGTTGGTGCTTGCAGGTCATTGGCATGCTGTCTGTTTCACAGAAGCTCGTGTAACAGGTTCACCGTACAGCTATAAATGCAATGTAGCGTGTCGAAGCCACTTCGGTATGACGTGATGCCTAATTTCCTGGTTGTACCAAAATTGCGAGTATGCAAGTGATCGTCAAGCCTGTCCCCTGTACAGTAGCCGTCTTGCCTTGTTACGCCTGGTTCTGACTTTGCGTTCTCGTATACTCCATGCAATGTTACAAGGAATACTGCTCCCTTCTCAAGCACTTCATTGGCAACAAAACGCTCGGCTATGCCCTGTAACTTTGCTGTGCGGTTTGTGCTTTGTCAATGTTGTGTACCAGTTCATGATCTGTGCTTGCTGGTCTGTTTGTTTTCTCTCGCACAATTGAGGCGCTGTAGCACAGTGTCGATCATCCTGCCCAGGCTCTGATTTCACGTACCACAGTACGGTTTCTCTTGTTGCTCACTGTAATGTGCATGATACAAGCTCCTTGGTACTCCATCATCACCTGGTGCTGTTGCTGCCATTGTTGGACCCTGCTGATATCCTTCTCGCAATGCCCGAACGTTGTTCCAACAAATGCACAACTCACTCTTAGTTGTCACATTCGGTTTGGTCTCGTTCCAGTCTTTCGAATTGAGTGAGTGCGTAAACTTGTATGAAGTGGTGAAGCAAAAGCCGTGCGCCGGCAAACATTCAATGTCCGGGTGTAATGACGCACCAAGGCGTCCAATTCCTGAGTGATTTTTGTGTGTCTAGCCTCTAGGTATCATACCATTATTTGTTTGGTTCAACCGTTTTGGATGCCCACTGCTATACCATTCACTGTATTATCATTTATGTGTGTATGTTATCCAAGAAATCTCCCATATTTTTGGGTGGACAAACCTCGCCATAAGTCAGTAACCTGGCATTTTGCACCAACAGAACTCCTAGGATATCAGCGCCATCTCAGTACCTGGGGACAGTTGTAAAGAAAAAGAAAAAATACCCTTGGCCCACAATGCCCCACTAAATAATCCGAAGGGTGTCGCGTAGACGACAATTTCCTTACCTTTCTTTCGTGGACGAAAAAAGACACTTCGCTTCGTCCGTTGCGCATAAAACGAAACATGAGGGTAGTGTTTATCAATTAGAATAGGTATCATGCACGAAGGAATGGCGAAAAGGTACTTTGCTCGAGCGCTGGTCGTCGTCTTGTTTGTCAATTTTGAGTCCCATTGAGAATTTTCTTCTCCAGACCTCTCAAATTTCCCGCGGTTGCAAATAAAAGTGCAACTTCTAGACGACTTTTTTGAATTTGGCGCACGGACTGTTTACGGGCAAAGCAAAGCACAAACATCACCATGTATCAGTACAGTGAGTAGTTAAACCCAACACGAATGAAAAATGTGGAATGGAATAAAAACAATATTTGTAAAAAAAAAATTAAAATTAAAATTCAATATCGAACACGAAAAAAAAAAAAAATTCATAATGCAATACCCGCACACTGTGTCAGTGATGGAACTCCGCTACCCGATCAACATGCAGAGACCACTCAATCACATGCTTAGAAGCCGCTCTCCACAATGGCCAAATGCCTCATCGCATTAACTGGACGATGGTAGGCCGAACGTGCACCGCGAATGCACATTATGGCTGCCCTGAGCAAAGCGAAGGACAAGCGACACCGCACATAGGCCATTAGCTGGGCATACGGTCGATCGGCAGTTGCCAGCAATGCACACAACCGCTTAATGAATGCAGTACACTCCGGAGCACAACAACCCGCCGTGGTAAAGACTAGAGGGGTAAATGAACCACGGTCGACATTGTTGATACGCTCGGGATACTCAGGGGCCGTTTACATGAGAAAAATAAGCCCGGGCTTATTCAACCCTAGGCTTACGATAAGCCCGCCTTGATCTGTCACCCAGTCATTTTAGAGCGCGCGTTTACATGGTCAGGCGGGCTTATTCAGCTCGCCCCGAGCTGAACTAGCCCTACCCTTGACCCCCGAGCTTATCCAACCCCCAGGGCTTATTTTGTCATGTAAACGGTGAAGAAGGGCTTATAAGCGAGTTTTTCCGTATTTTTCGATTTTGCCTCGTGAACCTGAGAGAATGTGGCCGTGGACAGAGCGTCTCTTTTATTTATTTCTTGGTATGTTTTCTTCTGTTTTTTTGTCCAGTGGAAGGTCCTACAGATTGTAGCCCATCCTTCACCTTCTCGAAAAATAAGTGACAATTGGAAAGGCAGTAGAAACCTGAGCTGGCATTTCTTGATCCAAATTTCATCAGACACGAACATTTACCACTGCGTTCATGTGCGATTTGAAAAATAAAATGCGCGCAGAACTCGCAGTCACTCACCTGAGCTCAGCCCCGTACAACCGTCATGTAAACGGTTGAAAAATAAGCCCGAGGCGAATAAGCCCGGGCTTATTTTCCTCATGTAAACGGCCCCTCGCTCTTCTTGCGGCGCTCATGTTGCTTCAAGATCACTGACGGGCTTGCTCTTGTATGATGCTGCATCCGGGTGGAAGACCCGGACATCGAAGAACGCATTCTGAGCCCGGGTCCAGAACCCACGAGCTCGGACATCAGCTCGGGCGTCGTTCGCGGTGTTTGTTGATGCCGATAAAAACACCTCGCCTGTGATCGGAGCAAGTACAGGCTCGACTGCCACATCTGAGCATACCTCCGTCAGAAGATCCGCCACGATATATCTTACTTCATTGTGGCGAATTGTCGGGAAACCTCCGCGGGGGCAAATCATCCGTGACAGTGTGACTTTTGGACCTAATTTGTTTTTCGGTACTTCTTTTCAATTATTTCTCCTTGAATGAATGCATAATCAAGTTCACAATACCAGTTTTTCATGAACACCAAAAAAGTAGCATCGAAAGGTGTGCCATTCAAATACAAGCTCTAGGAAATGATTAAACAGTTCGTCTTTCACGCTCCTGAACTATCCCTAAATACCATAAGTGACATCTGATTCAGACTTTATCTTGCTAAAATTCAACTCAAATCGTGTTAGCCATTCTGCGAGTTATCATGGGAAGCGCAGTGTTCGAAATGCTAAAAATTTCCAAGTACGAATCGGGAGTAGCCGGCGCACGACGCCGTCTGCTATTCACACTCAAAATGCAGCTGTTTTGTACGCTTGCGTCCCCATCTACGCCCATCTACGGTATGAAAAGTTGGATCGATCCCACTCTTCCCGTCGCTTCCCGATCCGTACGGCAGTACGGTTGCGTGGTATGCCCCCACATGAGCGCGACCCAAAACAGCGCCGTTGACTTCAGCGCCCCCCAAAAGCCCCATCCCCATAACTGGACATCCCCAAAACAGACCACCCCGTCAGCGCGCACGCTCAATACGGGTCGACTCATTTACACTCAAACCCAAAAGATGGACACTCGACTTGTCAAAGACTCAAATCATGATCAACTCGAAATGGCCAGTTCAGTATTGAAGGGCGATATTGCCTGGACTCAATTTATAATCAACTCTAGAAAGCAATGATGAACTAAAAAAAGCAATTATCGACTCAAAAACACCAGTTCAGTATTAAATGGCGATATTGCCTGGATGGACGTTAACAGGTCCAGATACAAATAGGTTGTAGTCCACGAACCACGAACCTTCCAAGTTGGAAGGTTGGTTTGCGCACTGGAGATGTGTTAGAGCTAGGTCTCGGGCCGCTGAATGTCTCAGTGGCCTGTCAGTTTCGTGCCCTATTATCGCACAGTCACTTTCTGACTGTTTATCATCTTGTTACAGTCGTGGATAGTTGCTGCACAAGTTCTAGGCCCCAGCGGCAAATGCTAGCACCCAAAGTAGCATAAAAGGGCCTTTTTGTGACTCCACACGATGCTAGCATAAACAGCAGTTTTTACCGGCATCCGATACATTTTTGGCAATTTTGGCATTCTGGATGTGGAATTCGGTCTAGATTACACTATGAAACTAGTATTACGGTACTACCACATTGATAATTGCATGCACTACATTCAATTTGTTTGCATTACCTAGTTGTGACCAAGACCCACATTGCCATTGGTACTTCTTGGTATTTGCTCTTTTGTTTTGCAAATATTTCCATAGCAACATGATGCCAACATCGCACCTTTAAAAACTCTTTTCACATACCTGCTTTGTGAGAATTCATAAATAGCACGGAACACCGTTTTCAACCCAAATGTTTCACCATTACCATTAATAGGTAGCATAATTCGTGTTGTCTAGCATCCAAATTAGCATCTTTCTGAGTTGTCAGCTAGCATCCCAAAAAGCATCTTGGCAACATTTAGCTAGCATCTGCCGCTGGGGCCTATGCACAACTCGTTCTCATGTGTTTCTTCTCTTTTTTGCATATCTTTTTTAAGAACGGGTTTCCTCCTGATATCCAACATCAAGAGTACATAACACTGGTTATGCACGCTTGCTAACATGAGCCTGCACATTATGGGTCACGTGTGTAATGAGCCGGCTTATATTCGGACGTTAACGTAATTGGTCGGGCCAAAATGGGGCGTGCAAGAGATGAGACGAGCTGTAGTGACACCGTGTCACATTAGGTCGCGCTGTACTGGGGGTGCTAATATGAACACGCGCCGTTTATGGTTGCGCTGTTTTGGGTGTTCACATTGGACGCCGTCAGACGGTCCCATCGCTTCCGTCGATCATTACGTCGTGTCCCAGCGCGCCCCATCGAATGTGAACTAGGCTTTACAAGTAGGGATAGTCTGGAATTTAGCTGGCTTTCCAAGTTGCGCTATTGCAAATAATGATCTGCTTTGATAGTAGTGACTGCTAATAATTGCCTGGGTTTATTATTATTATTATTATTATTATTTTTTCTTATTTTGTTAGGGATTTCCCAACAGGCAATGTTGCCTTTTTACTGGGAACCCTAAATGAGACTTTGTGTGAGCGCGAAACAAAGCAGGCGACTCGGCCAGGCGACAAGATGGAGGCAGCGCATTCCACCTGTCGGCACCAAGATACGCAATGGAATGGAAACCATACCGGGAGTGGCAGGCAGGCAAGACAAGAGCAGCTGTAGCTTGGCCCCGAGTTGTGGCAGCAGAATGTGGGCCAGTGCAGCGGGGAGTGAATAGGAGGCTGAGAAGTGGGCTAGATAAACCATGCAGACAGCGAAAGACAAAGACGTATTGCTTGAAATTTAAGCGTTGCTCTAGTGTGTAGATCTTGGTGTAAGCGTACAGGGTCTCAGTGGGAGTTCTGCGGTCAAGGGCAAATATTCTTTTAAGACTAGTACGGCTGGCTGTGATCAGCTGGTTGTATGAACGGTGAGATAGACAGTTAATGTAGGCAGAGCTAGCATACTCAAGGGTGGATTGAATAATAGATAGATAGAAAAGACGACGCGCTCTGTGGTTCAGGTTCTGCCTGGCATGCTTGTAGGCTCCGACCTTCTGCTTGACGGCAATGCAAACTCGCTCTACTTGAGCATCGAATGCCAAGTGCTCATCCACAATGAGGCCCAGGTATTTGGCTGTGTGCGCAGGATAGAGAGTGGAGTTGCGGCATGATATGGACACAGTGGTGGGTAAGGGACTAGTTGGGCGACGTAGTAGCAGAAATTGTGTCTTATCAGGGTTAAGAACCAGTCCCTTCCCTGTAAGGTAGCTGTCCAGAGCAGCAAGGTCCGCCGTGAGACGCTCCAACACAGTATCACAGTCACTATGCCGGACATAAAATGCAATATCATCGGCATATTCCTGGTCTTGGCTAAACCTAAAACAGGGTGTTATGTCGCGAATGTAGATACAAAACAAGACTGGGCCCAGAACGGAGCCTTGGGGCACTCCTCTGGAGCATGGGCGTGACTGTCCAAGTTCCTGATCAACTCTCACAGTTTGTATTCTGTCAGACAGGTAGCTACAAAACCAATTCAAGGCAACATCTCTGATGCCTGTGTCATGTAGACTCTGGATGAGGGCGGAGTGTGCCACTCTGTCAAAAGCTTTGCTCATGTCAGCGAAGATGACACCACAGTATTCGTTGCTATCCAATGCAGAAAGCCATCTGTTCACAGCTAGAGCCAAGCAGTCTTCGCAAGAGTGGTTGCGACGGTATGCAAATTGAGAGTCTGGTACGTGTTCAATGCCATTATCTGCGAAGAATTTCGTTATCTGGTCCAGTACTATTCTTTCTAATACCTTGGCACATATAGGCAGCAGCGAAACTGGGCGGTAGTTTGCCGCCAGATCAGGGTCTCCAGATTTCATAAGTGGACTTATGATAGCTTGCTTAAAGACGGTGGGGACATTACCAGTTTGGAGGGACTCGTTCACTATGTCCGTGAGGTACTCAGCAATAGCATCTCCACCATTCTTCAGTATGGATGGTAGCACGTTGTCTGGACCTGGGGATTTGCACAAATTAAGAGACTTCAGAATATCGGACACGTGTTGTACTGTCACTGGTTGGAAATTCGTGAGATGAGGTAGCTGCTCATTGTCTTCAGGTGGAATTTGTAGAACCCCAGGCCTGTTGGTGTCTTGAACAATGGCTGCAAACGTATCAGTCAGCGACGAAATTGATGCAGTGGGCTGGTTCCGGGTGGGTCTACGACCAGTCATGCCGTTAAGCAGACGCCACTGCCCTCTTGGGTCATTCCTTAGATCCTGGAATTTCTTGATTAAAAACTGTGACTTCAGTTGTCTGTTCAAGCGCTTTCCTTGACGCCTGGCTGCACGATACATTTGTTTAAGAGCTGAGTCGTCTGGCCTACGCTGAAGCTGTCGGTGTAAGTTCCTCCGTGTATGGTGCAGCTGCTGCAGTTCAGCAGTTGTCCAAGAGTGAGGTATAGGTTTAGGACAGATTGGGTATCTGACTAGCTGCACTGGAGCATGACGGTTAGTAAGGTCAGCTAGTGATGTCAGGAAAGTTTCGGCTTGAAGATGAATAGTTGCATCGTTGTAATTGACTGCCAGAAGTGCTCGGGCGTCCTCCTTGAACTTTCGGAAGTCGATTGCGGCAATACCAGGTTTTCTAATACTGCGATAGGCGTGCTTTTGAATGCGGTGCCAGCTGTGGAGATGGAGGTCAAACACTACGAGGTGATGGTCACTAAGGTCGTCCACGGCAGTGACTGAGGGCTGCTCATGGCAAAGCCCAGCTTCCAGTAGAACCAGGTCCAGGCACGTGTTCGATGGTAGCCGTGTTGGTACTGTGATGATATTGTGCAGACAGTGCTCTGCACAGAGTTGGTTGAGGTACTTGAGTTGAGGAGAGTGAGGCGGGATAGCATTCGTGTTAAAATCTCCCAGGATAATTCGCTTACTCTTTGGCACTGGCTGACTGTCCAATTGGGCACTCAGACAATCCCAGAAATCCACTCCAGTGCTGGGAGGCTTATACACGGAACTGACAATAAACTTCTCAGCTCTTGTGTCCTTTCCCTGACGGACTAAAATGTGGAGAGCTTCAAGCTCAGGGTGGCTACTAGCATGTACTACTGTTGCCTTCAGACTGGATGAAACATACAGACAGACACCACCACCATGAAGGGAACGGTCCTTCCTGTAAATACTGTATCCAGGGATATGGAGCAAGTGGTCGCTGACACTGCCATCCAGATGAGTTTCATTGATAGATAATATATGGATCTCATTGTCATGCAGTATTTCGTGGATTTGCTGAATTTTATGGCGCAGGCTACGAACGTTCAAATGGGCAATTGTTAAGCTAGGGTTCCCAGGAATGTCCTATGGCTGAGAGCTCGATGCAGGAGCAGGTAGATTGTCGAGTGCTAGTGGGACACCCTTCTCATCAAGAATGACATCATACGGGAGTTGGCATTTGACATCCTTACTTCTCAGATGTTTGTACTGTGGTAGTACTGTCTTCCTTTTTTGCAGCTGTTTTCGGGTAAGATCGTTGGAGAAGTATACAGGTGAGCCATCATCGAGTTTCAGGTCAAATCTCCTGCGATAAATTTCGCCTTTGATGGCATTCTTCTGGAACTTGATCCGTATTGGACGCGATTGTGTGCCCGTAGTACGCGCCGTGCCAAGCCTTTCCGTGGAAGATAAGGCGGTTTGGTCGACCCTCAGGGCTCTCGAGCAGATTTCCTCTAGTTTTTCCCCATCCATATCGGGAATTCCACGTACGATAGCGTACTGCTTCCGGTTTAGTCGCTCAGCTTCCTCTTGAATCAGAGCGGAAATATCAGGTGGAGCTAGTACTGTCGCTGTGGGTACGGGTGCGGGTACGGGACTGCCTTCAAGTGCAGCAAGTCGTTGTTCGAAAGATGACAGGGTCTTCTTCATCACGTCATACTCCTCCATGACCTTCTCCATCCTTGTCAGCACATCATCCATGAAACGATTGAGGGTCTCCTTACTGGCCGTCTGCTCGTTGCGAATTTCCTTCAGCATATGAGAAATCCGGGTTTGACGTTGGATTTTTCTTCAACCATCATTATCATAGATTTTCAATAAAGTTCTTTGATACAACAGCAACAGAAACAGCAGCAACAACAGCAGCAACAACAGCAGCAACAACAGCAGCAACGACAGCGACAACGACAGCGACAACGACAGCGACAGCGACAGCGACAGCGACAACGACAGCGACAGCGACAGCGACAGCGACAGCGACAGCGACAGCGACAGCGACAGCGACAACGACAGCGACAGCGACAGCGACAGCGACAACAACAGCGACAACAACAGCGACAACAACAGCGACAACAACAGCGACAACAACAACAACAACAACAACAACAACAACAACAACAACAACAACAACAACAACAACAACAACAACAACAACAGCAACAGCAACAGCAACAGCAACAGCAACAGCAACAGCAACAGCAACAGCAACAGCAACAGCAACAGCAACAGCAACAGCAACAGCAACAGCAACAGCAACAGCAACAGCAACAGCAACAGCAACAGCAACAGCAACAGCAACAGCAACAGCAACAGCAACAGCAACAGCAACAGCAACAGCAACAGCAACAGCAACAGCAACAGCAACAGCAACAGCAACAGCAACAGCAACAGCAACAGCAACAGCAACAGCAACAGCAACAGCAACAGCAACAGCAACAGCAACAGCAACAGCAACAGCAACAGCAACAGCAACAGCAACAGCAACAGCAACAGCAACAGCAACAGCAACAGCAACAGCAACAGCAACAGCAACAGCAACAGCAACAGCAACAGCAACAGCAACAGCAACAGCAACAGCAACAGCAACAGCAACAGCAACAGCAACAGCAACAGCAACAACAACAACAACAACAACAACAACAACAACAACAACAACAACAACAACAACAACAACAACAACAACAACAACAACAACAACAACAACAACAACAACAACAACAACAACAGCAACAGCAACAACTACAACAACAACTACTACTACTACTACCACTACTACTTGGGAACGGGTTTTTTCACAACACCATGAAGGAAGAGTCAAAGCAAAAAGACAACCCAATTTCGGAAATAAATAGAACACTCAATACTCAATTAAATTATATTATATAATTGAACGCAAAAGCTTCACAAGAAAGCGTTACCTATTAAAAAATACCCACCGGCATCCAAAAGCGAACGGTCACGCCTCTGCCCGTGTCAGCAGTGTCAGCAGAGCCGGCGGCAATAAGCTGCAATTGGGCTCCCGACCCTGCGGCGAATGTAGGAGGCCCTGCAGCCCCTAAAGGACGTGACTGCCCATCGCAGCAGGCAAAATGAAACCCGGGTGCGTAACTCACCCATCACAGCAGAATATACCAAGTCTTTGTTTTTGTCTACAACGAGAGCAGCTAGCGACTTCAGAAATATAGCAGTTTCCTTGCCCGCCACACCGAGGTCGAAAACACCAGTGGGGTGAATGATGCCCTCTCCACCTGGTTGACTCTGGCACCATACGCCGCCTTCTTCATTCTCTCATGTGTTCTCAGGTGGCTAAGGATTTCCGGCCGAGACAGCAAGGACGGCCCAAGGTCAGTGACCCTTACATCAAAAAAGGCGTCCTGCTGCCGCGACCAGAAACCCCTAGCCCGTATGTCCAGGCGTGCCTCTGGCTGAAGATTAGCGGAGGCGGCAGAGATTTCCTCACCGTGTAGCGGGAGCAGGCGTGGCTCGATCTCAACATCGGGCAGTACCTCCTGCAGTACGCCCGCCAGGAGGTCCTGAAGCTCGTTATGGCGAGCCGACGGATAGCCGCCGGTCGGGCACGTGAGGGCGTGGTGTGTGGTCATGGACTTCCCACAGACACAATGATCACTTACACCGTCCAGTGGGAGACCATATCGTATGCATAGCGCATTTCTAAAATCCGACTTCTTCAGCACGGTGCGGTTTGTCCAGGACGGCTGTGCTGTTAACCATGTTGAGACGCCTTTCTCATCCGCTACTGCGAGCAGCTGCCGCTGGACCGGTAAAAGGCTAGGGGAAAAGCCCCTCAGCCAGCTCTGTCTGCATCTGCTGGCATCCACCGATTTGTTCCTGGCGCTTTTGTCGGGCGATGCCTCGTGCCTCGCCAACGGCTTCTAGAACCGGATTGGCCATGCCCTCTGCGATGGCCACCATGCTCTGCGTGTTTTGGTCGGGACTGATGGCTGGAGAGTCTCGGACGCTCACGTTACGGTGGGCGTCGATCAGGTTCACCATTGACGCCGTGATGGCAAGTGATGCTTGATGGTCTGCCTATGACTTTGCTACCATAGGGATAGCCAGGCCCCCGAATCTTGTCGGGAGGGACAGAAGCTTTCTCAGCGAGCTGTCAGCTGCCATTCCCTGGCCCAAAAGGGCAGGAAGAAAATGATAATCCAATGCCTCATCTAGAGGGGCCAGGGTGACGGAGTTTATCGACGAGGCTCTCAAATGATAGGACCATTTGGACGATAAGCCCTTTGTTAGCACAGTGTAGGCGGCCTGGGGTTGCATTTCGGCCATTGCAGTGAGATTCATCAGCTCCCGTCGCCAGTTGTTGACGTACAGTGGCTGGCTACTACTACTACTGCCACTACTACATGGACTCCTGCCGAGGATGGACTCGACGCATTCCACCGCGGCCAGCTCCGTTCACTGATCGGCTTCGTCTGGCCTCAGAAGATCGCAACAACAGCACTCTACGACAGGTGCAAGGCAGAGCCGATCAGCCGCATCATCACCAGAGCTCGGTGGAGGCTATTTGGCCATATCCTTCGACTTCCCAGTGATGCCCCGCCGTACTAAGCATGGTCAGCTACTTTGAATGTGATGACCACAAGTGGAGAGGCCGCCCTCGCATCACCCTGCCGGTGAAGCTCGACGACGACCTCAACGGAGCTGCGTGCGGGCGATTGCAGAGGCTGGAAGATCTGGAGCATCTATCAGACGTAGCTGCATTTCGAAGCGAATGGAGGCAGCTACTGGATATGATCTGCGAGTAGAGGTTTCGGCGATGAAACCGCTCTGTCACCTTTTTCCCAGATCACGGAAATATCGCTCAATACACTTTAAAAATTCTATACACAAAGGATTTACAGCTACGTTTGTGCTTGTTGTCTTTATGGCTCCTATATCAACTGCTTCTCTTACCATGTCCAGCATAAGCGAACGTGTGGACTGCGGTTGTGCATGGGTGATTTGCACTTGCACTGTTGACGCTGCCGCGGGAATGCATTATAATAATAATGTACTACAACTATCTCTTATTGGCCACAGGCCGTGGCCATGGTGAGAATAAAGATGGCCCTAAAATCATCATTAATTTATACTCATGCATGTCGACTTATTATTTATTTAGGGGTCGTCCGTATTTTTTGAAAAATTAAAAAATCCGTCCTCAGGCAAAAAGAGGGTGGGTGGTCAAGAGTGCTGGCGGAATTTAATTTTTTGATTTTTCGTACTTTTTTTTTTTTTTTTTTTTTTTTTTTTTTGCTCCAGTGACTTTTATGATCATGTACACTTGTTGCACTGAGCTGACTGTGTACTGTACTGTAGACGTAGTGTAGGATCGATTGTCGCAAACACCAGTATCTACTATGATGACTTTTCATGTAGTTGTAGGACGGTGCATGGCCGTGACCTCGGTAGACCTACTACTCACTGTACTTAGCTACTAGTACTTGACACAGGTGCAGTCAATCAACATGGGGTCAGGATTTCTTATTAATTTTTCGAGCTGGGCATCGGTAAAAATCAAAAAATAATGGAAAAAAATGGGGGGTGGGTGGGTGGGTCAGAGACAATTTTGCACGAGGACGGATTTTTTAATTTTTCGAAAATTACGGACGACCCCTTACAAGTATTAATCGACGAAGAGGAAAAATGTACCAACAAAATGCATGATATGGCTTACCAAATGACTTCCACATGAAGTTGGTGTAGAAATTGGGATCATCAGCTCCCATATGCAGCATTACGTGTTTAAAGCCATCCATGACGTAGTCAATCCTCAGCAAATCTTATAACGGGTCAACTAAGTAGAGCCAACGGGAAACAACCACATGTGACAGACGTTTCAACGCTTTCGCCAATAAGCTCTCGGCAGTGTAAGAACGGTCAAAATTCCTCTGGGACCAACACCTGCAAGTCTTATGATAATCAGCTCGTCTGGGTCACGTGGGTTTGGTACGTTGTCTGGTGGCATACAATTAGGGTCCGGCGGATTCTGCGGCAGAAAAATTGGCAGAATTCGGTACTTTTTCTGGTAAGTTTCATGAATGTTTGGTATGTGGATAAAGAAATGGAGCAGAATCCGAGGAATTGCCCGCCATAAGGTTTGTATGGTTCTGCCAATTTCACTGCTTTTCGAGCAGAATCTACCACCTTTTGGAGCAGAATCCGCCGGTCCCTACATACAATACCTGATGGGGTACAGTATACGAGGTATAGACAAACGAAAAGTCCGATTTATTATACATGTAATACGATTATTACAATGCGCCCAGTCATCTTGTAGATCTACACACATGTACACTCATTTTTTGCTATTCAGTCACGTGGGTCTAACTGAAAATCAGCACAAAGAACCGTTCTTAGAATGATCAAACCATTGGAATGATGACCAGTGTGTAAAGATGCATGTACATGCACGATGTCGTGTACATGTGCATGTGCATGTACATGACATCGTGCATGTACATGCACATGCACGATGTCATGTACAGTCAAATCTGTCGTAAGCGACCGCCCCTTGGTGCAAGAAAAAGCGGTCGCTTTCGGCAGATGGTCCCTTACTCCTTAAGGGCGCGTTCAGACTGGCGTAAAAAACAAGCGGAATGTGAAAGTTGTCAAGGTGAATCGCTCACGTGACGTTCCCGCCAGCGTAAACACGGAAAAGGTTTCCCACCACTCTGCAGGCCAGTGGAATGCAGATTCCGGCGGAACGCGGCGCTTTTGATATCCTTGCAGCACATGTTCCGTCTTTTCGTTTTATTTCAGCTTCTACTCTTGCAGTCTGACTGCATGCTTTTGAGTTTTGAGTTTTGACTTCTAGACTGCCAACTTCTCCCATCATGCCGAAATCTTTGTTCGATTCAGCAATGCAGAGGGAGTTCATGGAGCTGTACGTGGTGATTTTTGCGGGCCGCTCTGCAGCCAGTGCAGGCAAAACGTTACTGCGAACGAGAAGCATACTCTGATCGCGAAACGGATGAATGCCACGCAAGCACCAAACACTCCGGACATAGTATTCTTTCCGTCGACAAGCACAAGCAAAAGCACAATGATCCAGTATCTCAACAGACTGAATTAGTTTATTTTGATATCCAACTCAAACTGAGTCAACTCAAGTTTTTCAAATGTCGAAGCTTCACATGTACTGGCCATTCCAGCGGGATACACGTGCAGTGTGATTGCGATTCCCGGGATTACGCTGCAGCTTTCCGGCGGCTATTCACGCCAGTCTGAACGCGCCCTAACGCGCCCTAATTACGGCAGATGTATGGTAAATCCGGCATACCAGGTATATGCTTCCATGTACTCAAATCGACGAGAATAATGTTATTTTTAATAATTTTATTGGATATTCAACGACGACCATACCCATAGTACGCGTATGCGACACGACAGTAGATCGACACTGCCTGGACTTGAGAGCTACAGCACAGCCTCAGTACAGGCCAGGCGCCAGTCGATCGCACTTGCCATTCAATTGCGTATCTTGGTGCTGACAGGTGGAATGCGCTGCCTCCATCTTGTCGCCTGGCCGAGTCGCCTGCTTTGTTTCGCGCTCACACAAAGTCTCATTTAGGGTTCCCAGTAAAAAGGCAACATTGCCTGTTGGGAAATCCCTAACAAAATAAGAAAAAATAATAATAATAATAATAATAACTTGCAAGACAGCGCATTTTCACACTTTGCAGTTGACAGCGCACTGGCAAGTACAGTTTCGCACCTTACTGAACCTGGGTCGCGGTCGCTTACAGTTACAGCAGATTTGAATGCAGCCACCGTACCGTGCATGAAATCGCGGTCGCTGGTCGCGCACAGCAGATGGTCGCTCTGGACAGATCAGTTTGTATGTGAAACCGTCGCTGCACGGAAAATCGGTCGCTAACGGTAGATGGTCGCCCTCAGCAGAGGTCGCTAACGGCAGATTCGACTGTACATGTACATGTACATGCATTAATCCCATGTACAATGTCCATATACATGACTACTGCCCACATTGTCTATTTTCATAGCTGATCTTTTAAACATTTCTGAATTTTGCGCCTTCGTCGATTTTTCATCTATTTTGTTGTTGGAACTCATGTTTTGACAACCAATCATTAGGCAAATTTAACTCTGATACCGAGCCAATAAATGTAATCAAAATAGAGGAAATCACATGGAAACGAGTTATGAAGCAACTATCCACGACGTCTTTATCCACTGACGATGTTGTTCAGAACAACGAAACGTCTGGAGAAGTATCGTAAAAATTTCTATCGTTATTAAATGTTATCAAATATACCACTCTTTGGTCTAGAAAGAATACTTTTTGATATTACAATGAGAGTGAATAATCAACGGCTTGTCCACCAACTCTTATCCACGACTGTAACAAGATAAAAAGACAGTCAGAACGTGCGATAACAAGGCACAAAACTGACATGTTGCTGAGACATTCAACGACCTGAGACCTAGCTCTCACATACCTGCAGTGCGCAAACCAACAGCCTTCCAGTTTGGAAGGTTCAAGGTTATGGCCGGACCAATGAGGGGAAGGTGAGCGCAGCGAAAATGTGCACAAGCTAAGTCCCACGGCAGCAAAGAATGCCGACAGTTACAGGATCATGCCGGGACCAGTTTTATATTAAAATAACATGACTGGAGGTGTTTGAGAGCCAGGTCTAAGGTCGTTGAATGTGTCCGTAGCGTGTCAGTTGTGTGCCCTATAACAGGTGTCCTCCACAAATATCAATTTTTTTAGATACGATATTCGTTCGTTTGGGGGGTGGGGGGGGGGGGGTTGGGCCCTGTCCGTCTTGTCTTTGTGAAAAAAAATATCGAACTCTATCTATGGACGGGCACTAGGGACCGGCGGATTCTGCTCGAAAAGGTGGTAGATTCTGCTCGAAAAGGCGGCAGATTCTGCTCGAAAAGCAGTGAAATTGGCAGAACCATACAAACCTTATGGCGGGCAATTCCTCGGATTCTGCTCCATTTCTTTATCCACATACCAAACATTCATGAAACTTACCAGAAAAAGTACCGAATTCTGCCAATTTTTCTGCCGGCAGAATCCGCCGGACCCTAACGGGCACTGTGCAAACTTGTAGTTTATGACCTTCACAAAGTAAACGTCAACCTCTTGAACATAGCCAAGGCAAGGTTGTGCGACCGCGGCAACGTAAATCTACACTGTAGGTTAGGGACCGGCGGATAATGCTCGAAAAGGTGGCAGATTCTGCTCGAAAAGCAGTGAAATTGGCAGAACCATACAAACCTTAGGGCGGGCAATTCCTCGAATTCTGCTTCATTTCTTTATCCACATACCAAACATGCATGAAACTTACCAGAAAAAGTACCGAATTCTGCCAATTTGTCTGCCGGCAGAATCCGCTGGACCCTACTGTAGGTGTATAGTGAATTTAGAGTTGCAGCTGGTCACGTTTCATGTGGAAACTGCACTTCATTAAAAAATATCGATCCTCTACATAAAGAATGTGTATGTTCGTTTTGAGAGGGGAGGGAGTCTGGGGTCTGGGGAGAAATGAACAAAATATCCTCTTGAAAAATATATCGATATTTACGGACGGCCCTAAATAAATATCGCACATTCTGGCTCCCTTAATATTATCTGATACAGTCGCGGATAGTTGCTTCATAACTCGTTTCCATGTGATTTCTTCTATTTTAATAATCATTAGGCAACTGTTTATTTTGCAAATTTATTGTCTAAAATGAATTCCACCTGAGTTAACTTAGCATATCACCCCAAAATTTCATATGGCATTCAATTGACCGTAACTTTGGTGTCTCTCAATGGATTTGAGTGAACCTTTCACCACACACTCCTGCCACTATGCTGGCCCTCTGGACATGATTTAAAAGTTCTTGCGCCTCACTGACAGGCTTTCCAGGCCGGAAAAAACTCAAAATTCCGGCATAGTGCCACGGTGTGCGAGCCACCCAGAAGCCAAAAAATGCATTTACGATTTTTTCACATTTCCTTGCCCATTCTGTCCGTGCGCGGGATCCAAACCTAAAAAAGTCCAGAAGCAGCCATGGGTGGTGGGATAGGGCTACACAACCCACAGCGCTTCAAACCAAATCCAGGATACCCTCAAAAATCGGCAAAGACCACCACTCACGTTCCACTACTGCCTATACCGAATCCTACCTGACTTCTTGACACGACCCAAACTTGCCAAAGTCACTAAATCATCGTCAACTACTATAATCAAGCCACATATCTGCAACGTCACGAGGGTGCTGGCTAGGGAGGGCCCAAATATGCTCAAAAATTTCGCATATTATGCTTTTCGCATATTGGCCACTTGCTTCAAAATATGCTTCGAAATCACACAAAAGCAGAAAAATGCTCAGAATATGCTCGAAATATGCTCGAAATATGAACTGATATCAGTGATAATTATGCGAATTCTTTGCTCCTTGTAGCAAAATACATGTATGCTACATTTGGTACAATATGCTAGATTTGCTACTTTATGCGACCTTGTGTCAAAAGGACCAAAATATGCGAAAATATGCGCAAGCATATTCGGGCCCTCCCTAGTGCTGGCAGAAGTCCTGCTGCGAAGCCCGCCGCCGTGCATGCAGCCCAATACGTGGCTAAAAAACGTGATTTTTTGGACTTTTTTGGACTTGGAGCAAAATTCTGCACACTTTCGCGTGTTTCCATGATACGACCAGTTGCGCACGGTCTGCTCATATTCAAATATAGTGCTGCCAAAAAATGACAGCGTGCAACAAAAAAATCTTTCCTTGCATAGGGAACATTTTCGGCCATAACTCTTGAACGGCTGGTCAGATCGAGACAAAATTTTCAGAGATTTTGCAGCTACTCTTTCAACTGATGTAGCACTGGACATGAATTTACAAATTTGATTTTTTAGGGAATTTTGGGGTGATATGCCACGTTAACGCTACCAAACCAACACCCCACCCCATCATAACGATAGCACCACAAAATCCACCAATATGTCTCCTTACTTAAATACCAGCATGGCCAATAACTTAGCATCCTCATATTGCCTGACGATTGCGTAAGCAAGAAACTCAGAGTAGCGACAACATAGCCTTGAATATCCTTGCTGTTCTGTATAGTACTACGATTATAACTATAATAACACCCTAACTATTATAAGAACTCAGAATGTGAGCCGAGGAAAAACATTGTAACATGGAAATTGTGGGCACAAGTTATGGGATCGAGTACACCAACTGCTTGTAAACCAGATGTTGAACAGTCAGACGTGCACAATCTTGCACAAACTGACAAGGAGTACTGAGACATTCCACGGCATGAAAGTCAGCTTGAGCATTGCTCCATGGTGCTCGCCTTCCCCTCTTTGGAATTAGCACTAATATCCATGAACCTTCCAAGTTGGATGGCCGTTGGTTAGTGCTATCGAGCAGTGCTGACTTTCATGCCGTGGACTGTCTCAGTACTCCTTGTAAGTTTTGTTCTAGATTGTGCATGTCTGACTGCTCAAAATCTGGCTTAGTTGGTGGACTCGATCGCATAACTTGTGCCCATAATTTCCATGTTACAAAACACCCTAACTATAAAACAATTATAAGAAGAAAGAAATGACCAAAGAGGTACAGGTTACGCTATAATTATTCACCAACACCACCAATTACTTTACAATCAGCTCATGCGATAACATTGCCCGACACTGACTAACGGTACTGACGTTCTACACCTAACTGGCAATCAGCTCTAGCGCATCTTGGATGCGCACTCCAACAGCCTTCCAGCTTCAAAGGTTCTAATTTATAGAAATACAGTAAGGAGGGGAAGGTGAGCGAAACCAAGACAAGCATGAGCTGAAAGTCTCAGCTCTGAAGGACGTTGGCGGATGTACATAATTATTATGTCGAGGAGGATACTGGGAAGACCATCAGACAAAACGGTCAAACCACAATTCAAGGACGCATAGCAACATACCACACAACTTTAAAAAAAAAAAAAAAGTAAATTATCGTATCCGTTCCCGAAGGGAACTCACGACGGCCGCTAACACCCGATAAACCCTAGCGGCAGATGCAGCGCCTAACGGTGGGGGTGAGTGGGTAAGTCTCACAACCACTGGCACAAGTGCCGAAAGCGACCCCATTAGCGACCCCATTAGCTGCATCCATGGCAGTGGCGGGTTTAGGGGGGGGGCGCGGGGGGCGCGCGCCCCCCCCCCCCCCCTCAAAAATTTCGACCTAGGTTTCGAAAAATAATACAGGGCGCGCGCCGGGTCGAGCTAGACTAGGCTCGGGGCGCGCGCGGCCTGAAACGATTGTCCAAAAGCGGTTGCACGGTGCGCGCATGCGGTGCTCGAGCTGGTGTTGATTGTACACACTACAGACTAGTACAGTACAGTCTACAGAGTAGAGTCTACGTACAGTGAGCATGCACGGCTACAGAAACACGGTGACCTGACTGTGTACTGTTGTACAGTGTGATCCCTGCTGGGACGCGCTCGACGCGTCTTCAACGGTACAAACATCGAAGAAAAGTCTTCGATCGAGTCAACCAAAACACGACTCGAATGCCGAGGGCTCAGGCGATCATCCTCGTTCGAATCGTGTTTTGGTTAACTCGAAGGCTTTTCTTCGATGTCTCAGGGACATCCCAAAAGGCCAAGCTCTAGCCAGCAGAGCCTGGAATTTTTGTAAAGCGTTCCTGTGGCGGCGCAACTCCTGCTGCCGCTCCAACAGGAAACAGTGGGAGTGATGAAGTCGCTGTTATTCCAGTTGAACTTTCGGAGCGGACTGACAGTCACACTCCACCAGACGTGGAAGAACCTGTTGTCAGCGAGCAGCCAGAACATGAAGAACAGCGCACAGTGACAAGTACCGCTGCCTATGTAAAGGATGCTTTGAGAGCGGTGAGAAATTGTTGGACTCGCATAAATAATTGCAGTTGATTCGCTCACATAACGGCAAATTTGAAGTTTACAATGTACATTGTTGCTGCGAGTACAGAAATACTGCTCGTGGTGTGTGAGATTTACGGCTTGTTGTTGTTGTTGTTGTTGTTTATTTTACTTCACCAAATGCACAGGCAGAGATGCCTTCTCACCTGCCCATAGGACAGGTTCTCACAGAATGATATGCAAGGGAAAACAAGAAATGATAATAATAATATAAGACAGAAAGGACCAAAAGAAGAAAGGGAAAAATTTATATGAAGAACAATTTCATGGAGTCAGAAATAGAAAGACAATAATTTCATGGAGTCAAAGAATAGAAAGACAATCTCATGGAGTCAGGAACACGTGGTTGATTTTATAGACATGCATGCACAAATGATTGATAGATGAGAAGGTTGGAATTTATGGCAGATAATAAAAGTTTAACGAGGATATTCACAAAGTAAGTATAGCAATGGGAGAAAGAGTTTTTCGGAAGGGACCAGGGACACGTATCACTCTAAAATCAGAGGGGAGAGCGTTCCAGAGAATGCTTCCCCAAAACATCATGCTGGATCGTCCCTCAGGCCCACGAAGAAAGGGAACTTGAAGCAAGGTCGACACTTGTCCCCATGTGGTGCGCTGATCCTCCGGAACTGTCTCTGGCCCTGGGGCCGTTCGGGTGAATAACTGTTGAAGAAGGGGGCTACAGGAGGAGCTTCCTGACATCGGTTTTCAAAATGGCTGACCTGGGACAGTAGCATGATGTCATCTACCCCCACCCCATCCCGCCTTGATCCCGGCCGCAACCCCCCCCCCCCCCCCTCAGCCAAATCCTGGACACGCCACTGCCATGTACCTCCATGTACCCCTTGTGCCTGGCCACAAGTTCCCAGTTGACTGTGGGTAGCAGCACGGCTGGAAAAACCGCTCCCAGGCAGGACTTGAACCAGGTACCTCTCGTATCTCAATCATGGTCTTTGACCAACCCACTGTGCCACACAACTTGAGCTGCTCTAAAGATTCGAAGATGAAGAAGATAGATGGTAAAGTAACTGGTGGTGTTAGTGGATAATTATAGCGTAGTAAACTAGTTAGTCTTGTAGCTCTTTGGTCCTTTCTTCTTCTTCTTATAAATTGATCATTGGCTATCCACCTGAGCCTAACTATAAAACAATAAGAGGACGAAAAATTGTTTTTACTCCGAGTTTCATGCACTAAGCGATCATCAGAAAATTGTTTTCTGATGATCGCCTAGTGCGTGAAACTCGGAGCAAAAACATGTTTTCCCCGTCCTATTTTTGAACTAGCTCTGCCTCTCCGCATTGAGCACTCTCTTGGACAACCTGGAACCTTTCCGCTTTACCTAACTATACTTATAATAAAGAAGATGTTGGTGCGTCTTCGGCGATACTTGGGGAATTGTGTGTTGCTCTCTACATGGGAACTCGCGCTTTTCCTGCCGAATTGAATTCTCACTTGACTGACTCACGACTGCCATCCAGAGCACACGAAGTCCATCGAACCGTCCACTCGGCAAACCTGCAAGAACGCACCACTCTCTGCTCAATACACTGTGTTTCAGGGATACAAGCTTACAGAGACGCTCCGTTTCCAGCGCGACAAACACCTCGTGAAACCCGATAGCAGCGTGAGTCAGTGTGGCTCATGAAGGTGCTGAGCAAGCGCTGAGGACCGTTGACCATTCACAACGTTGTTGCCTCCAAACCATCTAATTCGCAAGCCTTAATATATAATTATAGTACCCGTCTCAAGTCTCGCTTGTTTGTTTGTTTGTATACTTTATTTCATTGGACTTGTACTGCCACGAGCCTTCCCTCGATTTGGTTATTCTTCTCTTTCTTATTGTAGCCTCTGACCGCTGGAATTCAGTTCCGGCATCGGTCCGCCTTGCTGCTTCGCCTTGCTGCTTCACCAAGTCAATTTCAGCAAGTCAATTGCGTATCGCAATCCTAGATTGGCTAGCGTACCCCGTACGGAGACCATAGGTCTGTGGGAACTGCCCTAGAGGAATATGAATAACTACATGTAGATAATACCTTCGCAATGCAATCCGGTTTTCGAAACCAGAATATTTAAGTTGTACTACAAAATTAATACAGAGCAGCGGATTGAGAGACTGGATCCTTTTGAAATTTTTACAAATACAAATACTCGATGATCTCATTGAGCCTATGCTAGGGAATGAGTTCATTGTTGCCTCCCTGGGGCAATGCTGGAGTGCTTTTCTTTCTTTGCATCATCATTTTATGGGGTCAATAAAAACACGCTTCCAAGCGGATTGAGGCAAATACAGTACAATGTAGTACTACAAAAAGCAGTGTTAATTGGCATATTGCCTTTGGGTCATTTCATAATAATAATAATAATTAACGTTGGTTTGCGAAGGTGCTCGACTTACGAAGAGTGGTATGTGACAGGTTCACGAGCCGGGCGGTAAACAGTGGTTGCTATTTACAGTCAGAATACAGATCCGTTGACTCCCGAGCTGCAGAGAGTGCTCAATGCCAAGGACAGAGCTTAGAACCTATCAGACTCAACTGAGGACGTCCAGCTTTCTTCTTTTCTTGAAATAAATTAGACAAATTGTACAAATAATTAACTCTGAGCTTCATGCCGCTAGGAAGACAAGTGATACTGGGGATCTGCCCAGCAGTACGTTTGTATACCCATAGAGCCACCGGCATAAACAAATTTAGCGCTATGTACAGGTGGGCGCTAAGTCTGGTAGCGCAAGGTAGTGGGAGAGAGCTAGCGCGGGCCAAGGCGCTAGGACTCAGTAGGAGTGAGGGACAGTGTCAGCAGGGTGGCGGGCAACAGGCGGGTGTAAGCATTAAAGCACGAACAGAGGCGTTGGGGAGGCATTGAAGAGCATGTAATGCAGATGGGTGGAGGTGCCAGGACTCAGGAGGATGGCGGGAAACAGGCCAGTGAGATCGCTAGAGGGTCTTTGGGTGACGGGCGGGCGTGTGCAGAGAGGTGTAGTCAATAACAGGGGTTGCGTTATTGGTATATTGGGATGCTCAGGCAAATGTGCAGTACAATACTTGATCAGTTCATATTGTGTGTTCCTCCCTACGTGGAAACTCGCGCTTTTCCAGGCGACTTGAATTCTCACTTGACTGACTTAGCACTGCCATCCAGAGCACACGAGAAGTCCATCGAACCTTCCACTCGGGAAGCCTGCAAGAAAGCACCACTCCATGCTCAATACACGGTGTTTCGGGGAATTCACCCTCGTCAGTTGAGCTTGAGTAGGCTGAGGAAGATTGTGTCTGAAGAGCACCACATAGTGCTCTCCAGACACAAACATCACCAGGGATACAAACTTACATAGACACTCCGTTTCCAGCACGACAAACGCCTGGTGAACACCAGATCGCAGCGTGGTCAGTGTCGCTCATGGAGGTGCAGAACAAATTGCTGAGGACCGTTGGCCATTCACAACGTTGTTGCCTCCAAACCATGTACCGGGGACTACAAAGTGAAAAAGAGGTTGGTGCGACTTCGGCGATAGTTGGGGAAGTGTGTGTTGCTCCCTAGGTGGGAGCTCGCGCTTTTCCTGCCGACGTGAATTCTCACTTGACTGAAACACGACTTCCACCCAGAGCACACGAGCGGTCCATCGAAAGCCCGAGCTCCCACGTAGGGAGCAACACACAATTCCCCACATATCGCCGAAGTCGCACCAACCTCTAGTTCATGCATTTTGAGATCATCTCAGACCGCTTGTTGAGCAGGAGCTTCTTCGGTATCATCAGGATGTGGAATTTTTCTGCAATACCTACAGTGTACTTCAGTATTATGTTAAAGTAGTATTTCTTTGACTGCCATCTGTACGACCGTCTCTTCTCCCACACCTTCCATGTGATAGTCAACGGCTTTCCTTCGCTCTTTAGCTCCCATAATATGTGTTTGGCTAGCTCAGTACTGTTTTTTTGTACTTTTCATGACGCGTCACGCACGGAGGTGAGGTGGTTGGCGTTTTGGGCTTTGAAGGGTGTCTCTGACTGAGAGACCGATGTAGATCTTGATCCTAGATTCGCAGTACGTGTAACTTACTTCAGCCGGAGAGATCCAGAAGAACTTCACAGGGAATCGATAAAGCCTCTTGTACGGGCAAAGCAAACGTGCTTACATATGACACAAAATCTCAATGCAAAAAAAATGATCAAAACGCCAAGAATCTGAAGAAAAGGGCTCAATTCAATCCTGTGTTGCCATAACGGGAACTGAAACCCAACACAAACCTAAGAAGATGGCACGTACAGACAGTTGGCGGTCACGCGGCAACAAAAATCACCAAACGTAAGCACTAACAATGTTGAAACATGGTTGCAGGATACAAACTACATAACAAGTAAGCAAGCAACGCATACAAAGAAACAATCAAGATTAACACAGTTAATATCGACTCCCAGAGGCTTCGAGAAAGATATCGTCCGCAAACTCTTGATGGACGACGGGACGTGGGATCCAATGGTGGATGTCGCGAATATACAGGGTGAAGAGCAGTGGGCCGGTAACGTATCCCTGTGGCACGTCTTGACTGCACTGTGTGTAGCTTTGTCATACTTCCGCCAATAGAAGCCAATAACTACACGCTGGTACCAGTCGCTGAGGTAACTAGCAAGCCAGGACTTTGCAGTGCCTGTCACACCCATTTTCGAGAGCTCTTCAAGCAGCAATTTGTGCTTGACAGAGTCGAACGCTTTGGACGACAAATGCTACGCCTGTTTCTTTCCGCTCATACTTTGCTATTAACAGCGGTTTACCGCTAGGACAAGGGCGTCCTCAGTGCTGTGTCGCTTCCTGTATGCAAACTGCGAAGCAGGGAGGAGATCGTTTTCCAATATGTCTGACATGAGTTGGGCCTTCACTAGTTTCTCCAGTAGGGGTAAGCGGATCATGCCGGCATAATTGTTTGGCATAATCAGGTCCTTTTGAGAAGGAGCATAAAATGGCATCCTAAAAACAAGGGCAGATGCCCAATGAGGCTGTTATACACACCTGCTATTGAAGGCATAATTGAAGGCATAATTGAAGGCATAATCAGGTCCTTTTTGAGAAGGAGCATAAGATCATGGCATCCGAAAAACAAGGGCAGATGCCCAATGAGGCTGTTATATACGCACCTGCTATTGAAGGACCACACCAAGCGCTTCTTGTCGATTTGGAATAATATTTTAGCAGCCACGTTAGGACCAGTGTCTGCTCTAGGATTGTAGGACAGCCGGGTACACGTGTATCTGGCGCAACCATTTCAACCGGGTCGGAGCCGGGTACACATGTACCTGGCGCTGTCTCATTTAGAAAAGAGAGGACAGGAATTAGAAAATTACGAAAGAAGAAGAAGTATTTGACACATACAAGCCATGTAGTCAGTCCTTTCAAAGTTCGAAAGTGTAAAGTACCAAACAGGTGACCCGGTACTATACTTTCAACCGGGTCCAAGCGCCGCCAAACCGGGTGGATTACCCGGCTCACCCGGCGCTGGAGCAGACACTGAGGACATCTCCCAAAGTTTCAGCGCTTGCTTGTGAATTTGGTATTCCTCTTGCATATTATTGTCTTATACTTCCACAAAGCTCCCAGTCCACATCATGACAATGGTCTGAGTCCTTCATGACGATTACCTGTTCTTTTGGTGAAACATATATCAGCCTAATTGGCTGTTTTCTCGAGCATCCGGAAGGGCAAAATTTTGGGCATTTCCCGCTTACCCCTATTCTCCAGTAGATGTAGGATTGGAGACCAAATGACTGTATACTCCTAGTGTCTGGAGATAATGTGGATTTTTGTAGAAAAAATACTGAGAATTTGCTACCACGAAACTTGCGCACGCGCTCCCGACTCCAACACACCCGCATGATCACTAACATCATCGCCATGATCACTCAGCTCACCTTCTCCTCGAATCACCACTCCCTCCCTCCATCGTCCGCTCCGGTTTGACTCTCCTCCTCCCCCAATCACCTCGACCCGCTTCTCGCCACCACCATCACCTCCAGTCATTCTCCAATCAAGTGGACTCTGTATGTGCAAGTGTCAGCAGGAAGGTAGGAGCATTTGTGCATGCGAAACAGAACATTAGCATGTTTGGCAAACGCCTGTTCTATTTATCGATAATTCAGTCCACATTTTGAGGTCGGCAGCACCGCATACAAGTACATTCATTGTTTGTCACAAGCACTACTGTAAAAGCTATTATTCTAACGAGGCGCAGATAATTATACCGATTTCCCAAAAATGACTGGTTTACGTGTACCAAAGGTAACGATTCTCACTTATTCTCAACGCTCAATCAGACAGTATACATGTATCTATTTCTGTATAACGATTTCTATTTTATCGACAGATTTCTCCTCGTTAACTCGTTTGAGTTAGCACTTCGTTATATATAATATGGCTTTTACAGTACCGTATTATCTCGAGTAATATGAGCACGGTCCTTTATTTTTTCAATGTACCTCCGCCCCGTGCTAGTATTAATGGAGACGTTCCTTTATTGGAGACTGTTCCATTATTATTTCAACGTCATTTCAGGGGCATGTTGCCATGCCCAAGTCATGTCAGACACACACATAATTTCAGGGTTTTCTCGCCGGTACAGATAATGAATTTACACAGTGTGCTTATAATGGAGACTGAGCACTTTAGTTTTTGAATGCCTCCCCAAGGTGTTCTATTATTGGAGACGTGCTATTATTGGAGACTGTGCTTATATTAGAGATAATACGGTATAATCAAGCTTCTCACTGCCAGCCGTGTGGCACTAAAAAGAATACTTTCCTTGGACAGAATCGATTGATACACACAGTAAAATGTTAATAGTGGAGTAACGAGCGCTGATTGTATCCACGTACAGAGTACAGGTAGATCTACATGATAATTATCGATTGTACATCGCCGGTAGATCTACATCATGACTCCTTGCTGCACATGCATGGATCTGGAACGAATGGTAGTTGGTTACTTCCGCAAAATGTGAGGAGTCTGAGAACGGGTAGTAAAGTAATAGTTTAGCCTAAGTTTAGGCCTACATGCTAGCCAGAATCTCCTGGTGCTCGTGGGGAGGTACATAGTCATTCACGGACACGCCAGCCCGGCCCTGCAGGCATTGTTTGTGCGGTGTACCTGGTGTACCATTGGTGAATGGCAGTGGTGTACAGCTAGCTGTAGAGGAAGGACAACTCGGCTCCATCAGCCTTGGTCTCCAGCAAACAGCCGCAAAAGTCACGCAGGTCAACGATTGTATGTTGTGTTTTGTATATTATTTTTACTTGGGCATTCCCAACAGACCCTAAGCCAGCTAAGGTCTTCTTACAGGGTGCGATGGCCCTCGTCGCGCTGCTATGCTCTTTGGAACACACTGCCTGACACCGTTCGGCACGGACGGTATCTGCTTTCCACCAGGCTGCAGTTCCCTGCACCCGGACCCGGTGAAGGAGCGGGAGCTACATATACATGTACATGTCCCTATCACAGGTCCGCGACACGTCACACTACGTGTAGCACCATTCTCTTTTCATCAGTACTCTTCCTTTTCTCGAAAGTCTCTCTCAAGATCAGATAAGCATGATTGTATAATGATTGTGTCGTGCGATATTATTCACAGTTTTGGATGCAACTGTCGACCAATAAAATTGTTACTCCTTCCCCTCCTTTCGTTTATTCCCCTCTCACGACCCATTTTTTCACTTCCCTTTTCAATATTCGCTATCTTGTTACTGAGCATCTCGGCAGCGTCTCCGCTCGTTTGGTCCTGCGAATCCAAATAAAACAAACAAAACCGTTATTTTCTCAAAACGCGAAGCCTCCATTGTAGCCATCCACTACATGTACTGAGTCTGTATATCCATACATCTTCACGACACTCTCCACACCACACGGTCTCCATGGTCTCTGGGCTACACCAATCACTAAAAGAAATGGGAATACTAAATCATTCGAATCATACGAAAACAAAACCAAACAAAACAAAACAAAACTCCATGATGAAGAAAGACTGGTACATGGTCAATGCTGCTCGATGAAATCCGATCGGGTAAGTCAGGTTTCAAACGTGTTTGTTTGTGCCATGCACGATTAGCATGCAGTGTCTGCGGGTCTGGGACTAAGTAATGTGCAGCACCGGACGTGGCATTGACTCCCTTGATCGGATTTCATGATCAAGAAGAAAGCTGGGAACGACTTATGAAGTACCTACTTGAAGTCTTCGGATCGGGATCGGGAAGTAAAGAAAGGCCGTGGCATGTGAGGTGTTGCTTTTATCATGATCTGGTTGGTGTGGATATGCACGGACGGACAGTGTCAGTAGATCTACGCGCGCGCGGTAGTCGTTAGATCTAGGAAATAAGTAGGGCCTACACATTAGCCTGATTAGGGCAGACGATCCATGATCAACGTGATCACGGCTGGCATGCATTTTGCACCGTTACGGCGTTAGATACTACTTCAGTACTTGCTAGCATGCTGAAGCTCAAACTAACTACTTAGTCTTTCAAATAAAAAGGGAATGGAGGCCTCTAGCTCTAGATCTGGGATTTTGACCCGCGCACCGCTCGCTGTCGCGATGTCGGCGACACATCTCCGAGACGATATGTCGCCTCGCGGTAAAGTTCAGGTCATCGGGTCAAAGTCTGCGAAGGTTGTACAGTAAAGCTGGGGAATGTGCGTCGTTTTGAGCGAAGTTGAGGTCATTGGTGCATGTTGAGGTCAAAATCAGATAGGCGAAATGCCCAGAAGAGCTCTATTGCCTTCTGAGTTCTGTTGTTCCTCGGATAAAGTAGCATCAGTCGAAGCTAGCATGAGACGCAAGGGACCCATGTAAAAACGAAGTTGTGTTCAAGAAGGAAGGAGCGCGGACGGTTCTCCGCTTTGTCTCTAGTTCCTAACCACTGGGTGGCAATGGAGGAGCAAATATCTTCGTTTATAGCTGCTGAGTTGGAAGTCACCTCGAGTTGTTCGCCGAAGTCGAAGCGGAAAGGGAAGAGCGCCACCTCAACGAAAGCGTCCAAGCGCACGGCGAATGTCAGAAAGAAGCCACCTGCAATTCCGACCATTCCCTCGTCACGAACCAGAGGGCCCTCGACTACGAAGGCCAAAAAGAAGAAATCAGCAGGGAGAGGCGCTGGACATGGTACGTGGTAACTTTCTGATGGTGCGTGACTGTCGTTCTGCTTCTGGTGATTGCTGTTTCAAGTTTTATTTATAACGCCAAGGATCTAGGAAGAAGTAAGCGAGGCGTGAAAATAGGAAGCCGCTGTTCCCGCAAATGATTAATCTGCAATGATTTCAGGCGTGTAAACCTACAGTTCACGGCTCTTGCTCCAGGTTGTTCAGTACGGATGTTCGAGTCGTCGCTGTTCTAGTTCGACGATATTGCTTACGATATTTATAGCTTCGAGTCCAGAAGAAAAGCGATAATTTCACTGCCTTCTTAGCTTCGAATACCGCCATTTCAGCCCCTGTTCATAATTTGTTCGAGTTTACGAATCATGTGAAAGAGATGAAAGACCAGGAGGGGTTGAACTGCATCCGTCGACACAATGATCGCCCTTTAGAGTCGGGTCGTGTCGTAGAGAAGAGGAACCTGCCCTACTGGTTCAGGTGGTAGCAAAATCGGACATGTTGTTGTTTATTTTACATGCGCGCCCTCACACACTTGGGCAGCCGCGTCGATGGAGAAGCGGCGCACTACCCGTCCAGAGTAAGTTACTAAGCGACACGGAGATCTACGTGCTGCATCGTTTGCCAACACGAATACGGTAACTATTGATGTGTGCCTTCGTGGCGTCCAGCCGCGGAATGCATTGCTCCTGGCAGTCCTGCAGCACCAACTCAAGCAGTTTTTGATTGGTCTGACCATAATAATAGTCTTCAATGGCGGATACATTATGATCCCCTCGGCAGTAAGCACGGACAAAAAGTTGGTCCGGGGTTTCATGGCCTGACTAAGTAACCGGACCCAACTAACCAGACCCAACGGGTCCACCGCACCTGTAGATCTACTATGCAACAGACTAATTTTGTAACTGTATACTTTTTCAGTAGGTTCCCAACATTTCTGTACTTTCGTTGATACAACCTTACCAAAAATTGAATTCGGGTGTAGCTGGACAGTTTCATGACGAAATGTGTCTGCGAGCCATATCGGCCAAAATTCATGTTTCAAAAGGAACAGAGGAAAAACGCCTAGATATTTAGGAAATTGGAAGAGCCAACGGAAATCCCACATCGATTTTCGTATTTTGAATTTACAGTGAAACCTGTCGAAGGCGACTAAAGTGTGGTCTCTGTTACCAGGTGGTCTCCTTATCCAGGGTCATTTGACTGGAAATGGCACCCCTTGGTCCTGGTCGCAGTGGTCTTCTTAGACAGGTGGTCGCCTTGACAGGTTTTACTGTACATTCAAAGCTGCCAGTGGAACTAATAGCAACTCTAGCACGGAACTGGCAGCAACATTAGCCTTGCGGCTAGTGTTGCTGCAAGTATTCAAAGTACAGTCCACCTACCGCTATAGCAATACTCTCTAACCATTGGTAACGACTGTCAAGTGAGTGTCGCTCATATGTTGAACTGTGGAGCATGCTTGGTGAAACTGTCCAGTCTAGGAGTCAGAGTGAGGAGTGATCCGTCCGTGGCCTGCTTGTTTGAGTTTGGGCCATGTGTCTTGTACGTGCTCACCCTTGATTTGTTGTTGCGATCCGTCCGCGCCTAACGTTCTCTTTTATTACTGCTCGTCGTTTTTAGTAAAGATTTTTTGTCATTCTCCTTCTGCGCCATCACCAATATCTTTGATCGTGTTGTTGTGTGACGGGGCAAGGAGGGGAAAGTAACATGAATACACTTCTGTAAATCAATGACATTTCGTAAGCGAATAATATTCGCAAGCTGAGAAAAAGAACACATCGTAGTCATCTAACTTTCGTGGAGTGCCATTGATCGTGGGCTAGTATGTACATGCATGCAATACTGTAGTGTGAGTGTGACAACTTTTAGTAACCGTTTTAATTCCGTAAGCAGCGGGAGCCTTATTTTAAAGAAAATTGCAAAATTAAGGTAGCTCGGGCCTATATCGCGAAAAATATCGGAGGTCAAAAACCACTTTCTGTCCGATTTAGTTCAAATTTTCAGTGTTGAAGCATCTTGAGGGAAAGCTGATACTCCCGAAATTTCGCTAGTGTGTAATAAAACCTTCCCTATATCTAGGGCCTGTGAAAGCCACACCCATACATTCGCATTTATGTCACGAAATAAGAGAAAACCTACTTTTACAAACAGGAGGTTGCTTTTCATTTGTTTCTTTGAGGCAGGCTTGCACTAAACTATGATAAGAATTGAAATGCACCTATATTATAGGTGCATTTCAATTCTTTTTTTGGAATTCAGGACCACTATAATCACACAATGTTGACGGGAAATCCACTGGAATCAATTACAAGAGACGATCATTTCTTCGCATATTTCTGTAAACAAGTCCAATGACCTAACATCATGTTGACATACATGTAACTTTATGATACTGGCTTAGTGCGATGCAACTAGCAAGAAAAACTCAATCGTTTTCGGGCCAATTTTGTAAAATTTTAATTTTCAAAGCATTTTGGCACCATTTCGAATCGGGGTTCAGAATACCAGTTTCGTCTCCTCACACAGAAGCCTGTACTTTCAACCAGTGTATTTTTGCTGATAAAGCTACTCTGACATGTTCTGATACTACGGGAATCACTGACATGATTACATGAAGCAACAGATGAAGGTTGGAAGCGTTTTATGGTCACCAATGCAAACCTGTCTCTTTCTTAAGAACGCCTTGTTTGGGCTACTTCGAGGGGCCATAACCCCTCCAAGTGCCCAATTACATGCCCTAATATATTGATTTTCTCATTCTGGACACCCCTAGCATTGCACAAAAAGGTATCAAACTGGTGAATTTTCGGAAAAAGTATTTGGACATGAGCTACCTAAAACAATGACGACATAATTATAATGGATTTACAGAATCTATACCATGTGCATGGTGGTTACAATGTTGTTTCCAACCCTTATATGGGGGCAACTCTCTGGTGGTCACATTGCACTGTTTGCCAGCGCTTCCTATTATTTATTTTAGTATTAGCACCATGTCACGTGATGTGAAACTTTGCCTTCGCTGCACACTGTGTACCGGTATAGCGAAAGTGCAGGCAGTTGCACGCTGTTGAGGTAATTGACTTGTGTTCCTAAATTTCTCAATCCGCATGGCAACGGGAAGACGAAAAGGCTAAATG
>NC_088645.1:24157606-24180106 GCF_964019385.1 Sycon ciliatum | reverse complement strand
TCGCGCATGCTCATATCACACATGCACGCGACTAGACGAGACAGTTTGGGGAATGCCATCACACAGGAAAACAACACATCATTTTACAACACCTGCCCCCTTGATGACATTCCACAAAATAATAAACCGACACCACGTTCCACATGCACAACAGCAAAAGGAACCACAGCAAAACGGAAAAACCAAAACCAACCAACAGCTTACATTGTAGCACAACAAAACTGGGCCACGACACAGGGCCAAACCAAGACACAAGAGCCGACGCTCTCAACCAAGCCGCACCACAGGGCCAAACCAAAAAACACAAGAGCCGACGCTCTAAACTCAGGCACACGAGAGCCAAAGCTCCAACAAAATAATATAACAATATGCGCGCAGCAGCGCAAAATAAATCTACAACGCAAATTAATGCAGAACAACAGAACGACGAGAAGAGCAACATACCGACAACCAAACTCAACAACACAGCAACGAACTGAACAGCGAGAGAAACATGATCAGACAATTAAGCGAGCAAGACAACAACAAGACGAACAACAAAGGACGACACACAGTCGGTGATGCCAGACTCATCCACTGGCCTCTGGCGAGCCACGGCCACACGCTCCATGCGGTACCTGCCGTCCCAGGCTCCAGTCCCCAGCTTCTGCCGGTCCACCACCTTCTCTGCCTCCTCTCCGCGTCTTCTTCCGCTTCCACCAGCTCCTCGTCTCTCCTCCATCCCCACGCTTACTCTCTAGTTGTACTATTACTTGTATTAGTTGTTGACGACGACGAACAGACTCATGACAAACTTACTCATCCTCTGCGTCCCGGGTTTCGGCACCACGTTGTAACGGAATCTCAGCCATTCCGTTCCCCGGGACGCAGGACACAAAGGACAAGACTGGTTTGTTTTACATAATATATTTGGACATTACGGAAAGGTAGACTACTCTGACAGAGACGAACAAGAAGACTGACAAAAGGACTCTCGACTACAACATCGCGCATGCTCATATCACACATGCACGCGACTAGACGAGACAGTTTGGGGAATGCCATCACACAGGAAAACAACACATCATTTGGCCCAGAATCTGCGAAAACCAGGCTTAGGGTGAAATTTCACAAAATGACTTTTTTCCCATTTTCAGCTTCTACTGGGCATGGGAGTTCAGGAAACAAAATATTACAGGTGTGGGTCGACTCATAGTGGTATTAAAAGTATCTCAAACACACCAGGGTATTGTGTTAAAAAATCCAAAAAACAAACAAAATTGTTATCACAGGAAAGAAATGAAGAGAGATCCACCAGAGTGAAGGAAGAGACATGGATGATTTTTGTTTAGGTGACATGACAAGGTAGGCATGTGGGGGCAGGCCTGTTGTGGCCTCTTGGTGCTGCAGGCTGTAGCCGCCATGCACAGTTCTGCATGTTTTGTTTGCTCCTCACTCAGCACATTCTGGGGCTGAATACATGTACTGGCATGCTCTGGCGCTACACACCACAAGGAAACCCGACTCCAGTCGAGATGGCACCTTTTGAAGGGTAAATCTAGTACAACTGTTCAGAAACCAGAAAGAACACGGCCTTTCAAACTGTTCCACTGTTCATAGTATGCGCATAGTGTGCTGGCGTGCTGCAGTGTCTGCTTGGTGCTGACCAGCAAGTGAAATCTCGCGATTATCTCGGCACGCCGTACAATCCCTGGCAGCTAGCTGTCCAGCGAGGAAAGTCTCGAGTGGAGGCCTCTCAATCTGCTCGCTCATTCGCCTGGCATTCAGTAGCACTTCATCGCCAAGGACTTCAATTCAAAACAGTTTTCACACTGCGCTTCAAGCCTTTTTCCTCGTGAACTTGCTGCAAACGTATGAGCTCTGCTGCGCGTGTTCCCTTTGCGTGAGGCCCAGAAACAGCTAGTATCTCCATACTTCGATTGGCTGGATCGATGTCGTCCAGGTTCTCCTCGCTATCGCCATCACGACTCTAACTGGAGACGATTTCTTCACCATTTTCCGCAAGCAGCAGCTAGCGCAGAAATTTCGCCATTCCTGAGTGAAGGAGATGGAATCCGTTCGATCAGCTCAAAAACTCTTCGCTGTGACTAGAGGAGTAGCAGGGAATATTCTACCGGAAGCCCTTTGACTTCCCTGACTGCTGAAACCCTTCCTGCCATGACTGCTACTTCTTCAAACAAGCGAGATTCTCTTTGGTTCCACTTCACTGCACTCGAGCGTCGACGCGACACAACCTTTTTACAAAACATCATTTTTCTCAAAAAAATGATTTTCACCCTAAGCCTGGTTTTCGCAGAAGTTGGGCCATTTTACAACACACCCATTCTGGTTGAAGAAGGTGGGGCTTTGATCAGAGATACGAAGTACATCCCAAATTCGTTGTCGTTCATGTGTGCGTGCTCATGTGTTTGTCTATGTGCGTATGCGTGCACGTATATGCGCTTGTGTGTTTGTGCTACTCAGGTGTTCAAGCTGGCATGGAAGCACTGAACTCGCACCCGACTGCACTGCACAAAAGCAGCATTCAGCAATTGCCGACCGGCATGCTGGGGCCGGCAACTCCCCCGAGCGGCAACACTGCAACGTTCACCGTGGCCCGACACCCGCACGCGAGCAGTGCTGCACACAGCTACGGCCACAGTGACTCTCCAACGCTGGCATTGCTACCCGGGGGGAATGAGCAAGGCCCGGCACAAGTGATGACCTGGTCACGGCAGACCATCGGGGGTAACACTGCTTACCTACCACAGTTCTCACAGCTAGTAACACAGCAGGCGGGTGTTCAGGGTGCGCTACCGCCGTTCTACCTGCCTCCGTTAGCCCACCATTATCAGCAGCAGAATCAGCATCAGCAACAACAGCAGCAGCATCAGCCACCACCACCAGCGCCAGCTGTAGAGCAGCAGTACGCAGTGCCGGTGGCTGCGTCCGTGCGCCCCAGTCCCCCAGCGCCGCACAGTACCACTCTGGGCGACAACCGCATACGTCCAGATTCAAACGGGCCGCCGCTACCTCCGAGTCATCCGTATCAATACTGTTCAGTGGAAAACCCAGTCTTACTCCAGACTAAGTCAACGGGAGATGCCACATCTAGTCCTGCAGCCATGCGCAAGGCCCCACAGACGTACCGACAGGAGCCAAGGGAGGCTGAGCAATTGCAGTGCGGCGAGAAATTTCTGCAGCGGCAGCCGTCCATAGCACCTCAACAGCCGGATGCGTATCCGGAGATGCCCTCCAATGTACCTGCTGTTGATTCACACAGGGGAGAGCTCTACCGGTGGCACACCGCACGACAACAGCAATACGCCATGATGCAAAGGGAACATGCTGTGGAGGTTTGGCAACGGCAAAACCAGCAGAGAATGTATCAACAGCAGGCGCAGCGAATAGCTCACCACCCACACCAGCAACAGCAGCATCTTCAGCAACAATGGCAGCAGCAACAACAGCAGCAATGGCAGCAGCAACAACTGCAGCAGTGGCAGCAGCATCAGCAGCAACAGCAACAGCAACAGCAGCAGCAGCAACAACAACAACAACAACAACAACAACAACAACAGCAGCAGCAGCAACAACATGAACAACAACAGCAGCAGCAACAGCAGCAGGTGGCTAATTCACGCCGTC
Organism: Sycon ciliatum; assembly: GCF_964019385.1. Lineage (NCBI taxonomy): Eukaryota > Metazoa > Porifera > Calcarea > Leucosolenida > Sycettidae > Sycon > Sycon ciliatum. The sequence goes on along the minus strand of NC_088645.1, from coordinate 24,176,479 downwards.
CTCCCCCAACGAAACAACAGAAAAGCCGAGGGGGGCAGAGGATGGCTCCCCAAAAAGGGCTCACTGGAAGTCAGCGACTTCAGCGAATACAGAGGCAGCACGAGCAGAGAAAGTACTCCCCACTTCAGGCATGCAGACAATATCAACAGCAACATGTACATATACCTAGCCCCATAGGCCAGGAACACCGTTACTCACAAACAGGCACTGAGCAGCAGCAGCATCACCGTGACATTGACACCCCGGGACATGCAGGCAGCGTTGCGGTTGGGACAGCGCAGCCTCAAAGTGATTCACTGGCGCCGTCCACGTTGCAGGGAGCCCAGACACTACTGCAGCGGAGCCTCCGTGCGGATGTATCTCATGCTAGCCAAGAACAGTTCACAAGCCAGCCGGCGCACCTTCCCACCGCTGCAGCTCCGAGCGTGCCGGAGCAGCAACAGCCGACGGCGCAGGGCAAACTCCATGTGGTCGTCGATTCCTTCGGCCGGGCAGCCATCCTGAAGGGCAACGAGATCATTAGTACGTGCCACGCCAGCACCATCGGTGGCGCGATTCTGCGCCAGCCAACCACACAGGAGTATGCGCAGCGCTTCAACTTACTAAAACTGCAGACACAGCAGCAGCAACAGCAGCACCAGCAGCAACCCGTGCCTACTGCCATGCCTTCTCAACAAGGTGCCCAGACCGGAGTCAGCGAGGTCAGACAGGCTGTTGCCGTGCCACCGCTGGCCAACCTGGCGAAAGAAAGTCGGACCAAAGCTCGCCAAGCCAAGATCGGCAAAGCTACAAGGAAGGAGACACGTCGCCAGGCGCATGGCCAAGACCAGGCTGGGAAGGCTACAGCCTCTCACAAACACCTGACCAGGTTGCAGTTGGAGAAGAACCAAGCCCGCAACTCCAAACAACATACTAGTAGCTTCTACTACGATGTGAAGACGGATGCGGCGCGCAACCGCCTCGGCATGTCAGGAGGCTTCCCGGCAAACTCCAACCTGCGGGCAAGGAAGCTGGCAGCTGATGCAACAGAGAGTGAAGTGGTGCCGGTGCGAACACCTGAACAGCCCGACATGGCCTTACCCAGCACGTTAGTGTCCACACAGTTGCAGCAGCAGCAACAGCAACCGCATTGGCAGGAGCCATTACAGGACCGGGGCCAGCCGTTGCAGACGCAACAAGAAGAGCAACAGCAGATACAGCAGCGGTGGATGCCACAGCAGCAGCACGCGCAACGCAAGCAGCAGAAGCCAAAATCATGCCATCACCGAACACAACAGCAGGATTTGGGACAAGATGCAGAGTACGCGGCTGAACACGTTTTGTCTCCTCGGGATGATAAGCAAATCGGAAGTGGCGAAAGCAGCACCCTGAAGAAGCTTCTTGTGTCACCAGTAGATCCCACCACCCAGGCAGGAAGAAGACCGAACCATAAGAACATTGCAGCGGATAGTCTGTATAGCCATCCCATATATGGCTTGGCGAAAACTGACAGCGCTCCTGGGACCAGCTCAACTAGTGCTGTCAGTAGCACCGTCGGTGTAACTCAGGGAGAGGATGACAACGCTTCGCAGGAAATCGCTGGGCATCTTCAAGCCAGCCCTGGTGGTACGTCACAGACACAGCAGATCGAAGTTGAGTGTGCCGCCTACATGTCGGCATTTAACGGAGTACACCTGAGCTCCTATTCCGCTGCCCGAAGAGCAGATACGCCCACCACGATGGGCTGTGTCGCACGCGAAAATACGCCGAACTCCCCAGAGAAAGCCGAGACGCCAAGCCGCACGCCCAGTGGTCACGGTAAGGCATCAACGAAGCACTCTGAGCTTGATTGCAAAGCAGGCAAGCCCGGTGAGCCAAACGACGAAGCCAGCGACCAAACCGGAGCCCATCCACTGCTCACCGGAGAAAGAACTGATAACCCGCTGACATCGCCGGAAACAACTCCTGTGTCGAGATCACCAGCAAAGCAGCCAGAGTTTAGTGGTGCTGACACCAGCGATGACGACGACTTGGTTATCGATGTGGAGGCGATTTCCCCAACCGACACACTCCAGGTCGATCTTGTCAAGAGCCTCTGGGTGAAGACCGAGTCAGAGGAGATTGTTGAATGTTCGCCACGAGCTGTTGTACCGGCTGCACCAGAGCATGGTACTGATTCAGAAAGTGATCATTCTGGACTGCAAGCAGCCGGCGGCGATCAGCTTGCAGCGGGCGTCAGTGCCGGAAAGCCGCCATCCACGCCCCGGCCTGCGGACACTGCACTCTGGCTTTGTCCCAATCACCACTGCACTGCAGTGGCGAGCGGCCACACCAATTTAACGGCAGCAGCAGCAGCAATGGTGGCGGGGAGCATGCCCGCTGGTGGTCAGCCTACAGCAAACGTCATGACCCAGCCGCGTCCAAGCACAAGCCAACAAAGCAACACCAACTGTCAGGAGCAGCAGCAGCAGCAGCAAGTACAGGACACGCTCACGTCACCTCAGAGACGCGCGGTTGTTGGCCTGTCACCTACGATGCCAGCGGGATGGGACAGTCTCTCCCAGGCTAGCTCGGAGAGCAGCGAGCCAGCACACAGCAAGGAAGACGTGTCTCCGACTTCTGGCATCAAGACGGACACTGACAGCGATCACAACTACATTTCGTTCAAGCTGGGCTCTAATGGCAAATCATGTTTTCTACGTCGCCCATTCACGAGACCCAGGGCTGATCCGTTTCTGTCACCTCCATCCACTGCGCAAATAGTTCACATTGTGACACAGAAGAGGAAAGCTGGGGCTGAGGCTGGCTCAGAAGTGCAATCCGTTTCTGCCCCTGGTACGCGGTGCGGAGACGTTCCGGAACCGGGAGCTACTCCTGAGAGTCCTGAGCCAGCTAGTGCTGAGCAGTGTGACATGGAGACGGCCGTAGACGCGGGTCGGCCCTCGCCAGATGCAGCACCGCTTGAACTTGAAAGAACACCGGTAAGTGCTGCCTCGACCGAGGACAGTGTGAAGACGGATGCTGCAGGCGGTCTGTCTAATGCACAGACCGACTGTGGGAGTGCCAAGGACGTTCACGAGCCACCGCAACAACTTGCCGTAACTCCAGCCGCCCTTGAACGTGGTGGTCCCGACGGAGCCTCGCAGCCTTCACCGATACCACCCGTTGCTGCTGACGGAAACGGCGCTTCTACAGAAGACCTTCCAGCTTCTCGTAGCCACCCCGTTGCAGGGGATAGTCCAAAGAGTGAAGGGGATAGTTGTGAACTAGATGTATCGTCCACGGTGTCACCAGCCCCTGCCTACTCGCCTGCCGAAGGAGGGTCTGATCCTGCGGAGCTCGATGGCCAAACTGTTGCAGTTGACAGTTTCTGTGATGAAACGAGCAGTGAGCACTCGCCGCCAACACAGCCAGAGATGGAACGAATAGCTGATAACAAAGACGCCTGCCCTTTGAGCATTGCGCTGGGGGACACCAGTGTTCACAATACGCCCCCAACTACTTTGGGATCCCTCACTGCTTCTGCACAACAATCCTTCACCGAAGAGCAGGAGGACGATGAGGAACCCAATGCGCGAGCTGAGCGCACACAGGAGAATGCATTAGCAGCTTCTAGCAGCAGAGGAACACCACACAGGCGCTCAGAAGATTCCAAGACGACGTACAGTCCAGTTGACTATCGAAGCACAGATTCCTACCGAGTACAGCCAGGCTACGGATCCGCTGCGGCTTGGCCACTTGGTGACGACAGCGGCTGCGTGCACGACAGCAGTGCATTGTGTCAGCAGACTGATCCATGGCAAGGCGGAGTCGAGCAGCCCATGCCGTCAGCACCTGCTTCCAGCAGCACCAGCAGCAGCAGGGTAGGGCAGTACAATTGTTTAGCATCACCAGTCCAGGCAGGCCCTGCACAACTACAGTGGCCGTCTGGAAACTATACCCGAGTGTTTGGGCAGCCAGCCCCTGGCGGAGGGTTGCTTGCATCTCCAACGTATTCACCTACCACAGCCGGTATGCCGTTGCCGCCGATTTCAGCACTGCTCTATCATCGGTCCCCTCCACAACCAGCGCATCATCAACAGCCGCAGCAACCGCCGCCTTTCAGTCTCACCGAACCTGGCTTAGCGCATGGTACTGGCGTGGAACGGCAGGTGTGTTTTCCGAAGAGCAGCAGCAATGATCCGCTTCACATTGACACGGGGCCCGGTACTACAGCTGCCACTTCAGTCACTGCTGCCACTCCTGCTGCTGCTGCTGAGGATGATGGCAATTCTAGTGATGCTGACCAGCATCCTGCCAAGAGAGTCAGGCACAACGACTCGAGCCAAAGTGTGAATGCTGGCAACTTGACCCAGTGCCAAGGCGGTGCCCCAGCTGCTTACGGACGGCCGTTGGTTCGACGCCACTCCATGAATCCTCGCCTGCGACTGGTGAAGGCAAGCTTTGCACCGAGCAGTGCCAGCATTAGCAGCTGTAGCTCCAACAACAGCAGCTGCTCAAGTATCAACGCAACAACAGTAGCACGACTTAAAGCCGAGCCGAGGTGCTCAAACTCACCGACACCAGTCAAACAGAGGCAGCAGGAGCGGTCATCGCCCTCCGACACGGTCACAGGCGAGATGGTACAGCAAGAACGTACCATGCCGACTTTACGTGCATCTGCCGTCAACCAATGAAACGTGAACCAAAATGATGGCATCGTGACGATTGCAGCTGGCTATACAATGACTGTAGGCTACCGACTAATTTTGCAGAAGAACCGTCTACGCTGAATGGGATACTGTTTGGTGTATACACTCAAATTCAGTGGCCAAGACAGGAATACGTTAGCGCAAGGTCTCTGCCAAGCTGTAAACAAGAATGCGTTTTTTCTCTTCTGCAATGTGTGTGTGCGTCTGTTTGTGTGTGTGTGTGTGTGTGTGTGTGTGTGTGTGTGTGTGTGTGTGTGTGTGTGTGTGTGCATGTGTGTTTGCGCGCGTGCGCGTGTGTGCGTGCGCGTGTGGGTGTGCCAAGGCGAATCAGTTCACCTTGTATGTAGTGAACGAGAGTAATTGTGGTCTTTTCCACCCCAGCTGTCATGCCAATGTAGGACTGACTTGATTTTTCCTTGTGATATTCGCTGGCTGGCTTTGTCCTTGAGAAGCGATTTCATTTAAGTGTGCCTTGATGTATCCTTGACTTTTTGTTCTTGTTGATAGGCATTGCAGCTGCATTCAGCTTCTGCGTGCGTGCGTGTGTGTGTGCGTGCACGCGTGTGTGTGTGTGTATGTGTGTACGTGTGTGTGTGCGTGGCTCTGCTGTTTGTTTAAATTCCACATCCGCTTCCTTTCCGTTCTTTTTAGCTGACATGTACCTACTAACCCTCACATACTTCAAGTAACCATGGAAACTGCAATGCATTAAAGTGACATTCCGCATGCCGTAAATAATTAGCTCTTTTTTTCTTTTCCTGTTAGGTAGGCCCAGGTTTCGCCCCTTTGGTGATGCCGGTCCTTTTTTAAAACCCTTTCTGTAGCTCATGCAACTCACATTTTAACATGCCAACTTTCAAGAAAATATTATAGTGATGCTGGTGAAGCATAATGTGTGTTGCATAGGAAAGCCCATCTCGTTTGCTGCATGATGATTGATGACCAATTTGCATCCCTGCTTTGAGTGGTTGACTTTCAGGGTGTCACTGTGTGTGTGTGTGTGTGTGTGTGTGTGTGTGTGTGTGTGTGTGTGTGTGTGTGTGTGTATGTGTGTGTGTGTGTGTGTGTGTGTGTGCGTTGGCGGGATGTGGTTGTGGACGACTTCAACCGCATTCATCCACCTGTTCCGGAGAGGGAATGGCTCGACACTGCCCAGAACTGCTCGGAGTGGAGGGAGGTCATCCACCGTCGTCCTCAGCCTCGTGATGTCTCCGCCGAGCCAGAGTATCGTTGTGCTTGCGGGAAGACGTGTCGCCGCCCCGGCGATCTCAAGCGCCACGAACCTTTCTGCCAGTTGCCGCCGAATTAGTCCTTTCGCTATCATTGCCTACGGCAATGGGCAAGTTCAAGGTGTGTGTGCGTGTGTGTGTGACTCTGATTTAGCCACCCACACTAGTAGCAAGTATTACCTTCACTGGGGGCAGGGGTAACTGCAGTTGGATCCCGGGATGGATACGCTGATGCCGTCAATCCTTTTTCTGCACCTTGTCCTCACCCACTTACTGAGGTGTGGTGAGCCCATAAGTGGGATCATTTTCAAGTCCACCCAGAGTTTTGGGGATTTCAGGGGGTGTCGGCCGTTGGGCGGTTTAATAGCCAATTGAGTCATCTTTCCAAGATTCCTTTTGAGTCTCTCTCCCCTCTCCCGGGGAGACCCACGTGACCAGTTTTGGCAGTGAGCAACAAGTAAGTACAAGTGTGTGTGTGTGTGTGTGTGTGTGTGTGTGTGTGTTTGTGTATGTGTGTGTGTGTATGTATGTGTGTCACTGTATTGTAGGCGTTGCTGTGTGCGTGTATGTACCATACATGTACGGACATGTGTACTGTGCGCGTTCCTTGCGGGGTATGTTAGCGCATGTACTGCATGGAGGCATGTGTGAATGCATACGAGCGACACACTCGCGTGTGTGTGCGGCTGTGTGCAGGTCGCTCTAGAAAAGAAATTACCGGTAGATCTACCATGATCTACTGTCCCTGCTTTCCCAGCCAGGAAGTAACTTCAGTTGAGATCTACATACTCCGATCCCTGGGAGTGGTGAGTGTGAGTTCGCTAGTCTGAAAAGGTCGTCATCAGGCCACACAGGGAGTCGTAGCATACAATGACAGAATTATGTAGATGACCTGGTCCGCAGTTCGTCAAGCAGGGCGGGCTGACGTGCCCCTACCATTAGGCAGGCGGGTTGTGTTGACGTAAAAGAACATTATAAACAAACACACACACGCACACACATCTTCTACGTACATGATTGTATAAAATCCTCATCGCTGAAAGACTAAGTGATAGCCATGCTACAGCAGAAGCCATAGGCCCATACTACACCCAGCAACGACCGGTACGTTACTTGTGCTGGAATTGCACCATTCAAGTGACAGTTCATCAATTTCAACAGCTTGCAAGGCTGAATTCAGCCTGGCATCTACCACACAGCTACTTGAAGTGGCTTTTTCTGCCCAGTACGGTGAATCCCTACTTTCGGTCCTTTTTTGACAACGACGACTTTTTTCTTTTCCCGCACACACACACATCACACACACACACACACACACACACACACACACACACACACACATCACACCACATACTCCGGCGTGCACTGGATGTGTTGGTAACAACCCAGGGGAGTATGCAAAGAAAGTCAGGAGGAGTCATAACATTGGGCAGAACTGCCCGTTTGACATGCGATGTGAAATAAAACAACAACAACAACAACAACAACACCAACAACAACAACAACAACAACAACAACAACAACAACAACAACAACAACAACAACAACAACAACAACAACAACAACAACAACAACAACACACACACACACACACACACAAAGTGAAAGCGACTGACACTTGAGTTGATACTAATTAATTACATTGGCAATTATGTACATGTACATGTACATGTATGCGCAGGATTGTCGGCTGCATGGCATTCAGAATTCCATGCACACTAACTGTGCACAAGTAGTTACAGAACGATGAAGAAGAAAAGGAATGTACCGATACATAACTTCTGGTTCCATTGTAGATGGCCCTAGCGCGAGAAACAGCATGCAGCGCGTGGTATAATGCCGCAAGTATTATTTTCAGTGGTTGGGCCCGGCAACTCCAGTGGTGAAGAATGCATCTATGAACTCACTGTACCATAGCCATGATGCAGACTTGCACGCACTGTGCTGTAACTTTGTAAGTACTCATTGACGGGAATTCTTCGTCCCGGGCACCCGGGGGGGGGGGGGGGGGGGGGGGGAGGGCGTTCTATGGCAATGCTGCCGATGATCAACCATATTCTGGTGCGGCATTCCTTGCCTGGAGTCAGGAGGTACGACTCGTGTGCCGATCATTTAGCGGAGCATGACTGTGGACTGCAGTGACGTTTGATCATGACAATGGCTACCGGATGCAGGCCGGCGGTATGTGTATCGAAATAATGCCTTGAATCAAGTCGAACCAGCCTGCACATGCAGTGTAAGCACATCCGGAACTACGCAAAACCTGCGTAGCAGATGTACCTTGAAGTACCGGCACATCCACCGGTATTGTCGGCATTGCTCACACATTACTTGACACAAGAGTCACAACCCCTTCCTTACCAGGTGCTTTCCGGAGCTGAGTGGATTACTGTATTAAATTTACAGTCAACTTCGCGTATAACGACACTCGGCGGGCATCAGAAAAGTGTCCTTATTCGCGAAGTGTGTTTGTTACAAACCTTCATTGTCCTTTTATACTTTATTCTCCTTTTTAGTCGATATCATGTATTATTTTAAAGCAAATTTGCCTGTTTGTTCTTTGACTCTAAATAAACAAAAAAACAAACAAACAAAGTGTCCTTATACCCGAAGTCTCATGATATGTATTACAGTTGGATGAGACTTTGCTCTGGGCATGGAAATTCTGTCGTTATCCGCGAATTGTTGTTATATCCGCACTCCGCAGTCGTTATCCGCGAATTGTCGTTATATCCGCAGTCGTTATTAGCGAATTGTCGTTATATCCGCAGTCGTTATAAGCAAAGTTCACTGTACATGTAGAGCTACATGTACTACAGTAGTCAAGACCCGAGTGCTCCCTGTCTTTAGCGGCCGTATCCGCGCCTCCCATCCCCTGCTATACAGTAAGACCTGCCCTAACCGCCGTAGTAACCGGGCGCCCTTGCCCGTTTTGCAGCGGAAAACTGTCCTGATATGACGGGATTCCGCTTGATCCAGGGAGGCACGTTCGATCCACAGCACTTTGGTGCATGAAAAATTGTCCGGTCAATATTCTTTTCTGTCTTACTTTCTTTCCTTGTGTTTCTTATTGTTCCTTTTTAAAACCAACATTTCACGCTCACTTTGCGCACTTTCTCTCGCATCCATAACTATGTTACCAGTACATACATGTACACAAATAGGAGATCCCCCAGATAGGCGTTAGCCTTCGGGTAATCCTGAAATAAAGATTATTATTATCATTATTATTAATACAGGAATCCGCTTGGTACAGGGTCCAGCAAACAAAGGTTTTACTGTAGTTCAATCTGAGGAGTGCCGATGCGCTGTTTTCTAAAGTGTTTTCATCAAGCAGATTGCAACTTATAACCTTGCTGACCAAAGAGATGACATAGGTAAATCAAAACACTGACGATTTCACTCATCATTCTGTGCTTGCGACGCATACATGTACATGTACATGACGTATTCGACATGTAGCTAGCCATTGGCGGACTATGCTCGGCCAATCGTCAAATTATGCTTTTGATTATGCCACAATTATGCCAACAAATGCTGAATTATGCTGAATTATGCTCGGTTCCACTATGTATTCACGCTGTACATAGAGGATTGAGAAGCCACGCATACACACACGGCCATGCCCTAAGCATAATTTTTGTCTAAACCGAAAGATTATGCCGACCTTACACGTTGGAATCCGTATAATATTATTATGCCGGAGCATAATTTTTTGACGAAATCCCAAGATTATGCCAAATATTATGCCGGCATCATCCGCCAAGGCAAGATTGGCGGGTGAACATCAGAGTACATGTACATGTGTCACAATAATGTCATAAAAGAACGATTTCCGCGACTCGATCGCATTTCGGTACGGATGTCCTCTCTAGCTCTGCTCGACACTCCGTCAAGGTGCACGTGTGGAAAGATTTTTTTATTTTTTTATTATTTTTTATTATTTTATTTATTTTTTATTTTTATTTTTTATTTTTTATTTTCTTCCTCTATCACATGTATCATCTTTCCGTTTTTCCTTCCTCTATATAAATGTACCCCCCCCCCCTCCCCTCCCCCTGTGCCTACTCCTCCCCAGTTTTTGGTGCTCTGAAGTGTCGCTGAAGCCGAGACCTCAGGTCGGCGGAGATGCTCCAGTTTTCACCACCACAGTTGCGTCTGCAACCACCTCTACCATGCAGTATTCTGTTCTCGAGGTTCGTGGTTTCTCGTAAAAAAAAAGAAAAAAAAAAAAGAAAAAAAAGAAACCCCGTTTACATGGTTTAGTTACGGCAATGCATGCCGTGCCGTAGTGATAGATCTAAGATCTCACGCTACCATTACAGGCAAGTGTGTAGTTGTGCAGGATCTACCGACGGTGAAGACAGCTTCGCTACTTTTTACACACTGAATCGCTACCGGCGCGGTGCCGTGCCTGCCAACAGTCCAAACAAAAAAACAAAAAAATTCACGGTTCGCGTGAGACTCGGCCAAAGGCCCAGTTTTCCGCATCCGCAGGAACGCCACCACCCTCTTCGATCAAGGCGCAGATGCAGCTCCTAAGCGGTGGGAGGTGAGTAGATCAGACCCACCACAAAGTGGTCAAAGACCGAAATCCCATTCACTGCATCCATGTTTCCCTCGTGCCAGTCAAAAGTCCAAACAAAGTCCACCGGAAATACGTCCTCGCCACAGGCACAGGCTACCTTCTGTAACAGTTCCAACTCTAATACTGTAAAACCTGGTGTAAGTGACCTCTGGGTTTAGCGACCACCTGCACTTAACGACCGTTTCTCCATGCATCCACAGACTAGGCCTTGGCGGATAATGCCGGCAGAAAAATTGGCAGAATTCGGTACTTTTTCTGGTAAGTTTCATGCATGTTTGGTATGTGGATAAAGAAATGGAGCAGAATTCGAGGAATTGCCCGCCATAAGGTTTGTATGGTTCTGCCAATTTTGGTGCAAAAAAAGCAGAATCTGCCACCTTTTCGAGCATTATCCGCCAAGGCCTAGCACAGACCGTCCTACACAGACACTGTGGGACCTAGTTCTAAAGACCACCTGGCTTCCGCTTTTGCTTGCACCGTAGGATGGTCGTTTAAACCAGGTTTGACTGTAGTTCCAAGATAAGACAACCCAAACATGCCATGCATCAAGTTATAAAGGGTAGAACACAACTAAGAAGAACCAATCAGAAGGTGCAACAGGAATGAACCAGCAGTGTCAAGGTGTGAACAGACTGTAGATGTGTGACAATACAGTATCAAAGGTGAGAACAAAATGAGACGGTGACTGTAGTACTTGCCAGTTGTAGTGTAAACCGTGTACAGGAAGTAACAGTCAAAAGCGGCGACTGTCTCCTCCCCTCAGCGTCTTCTGCGCGCTACCTCGGCGTTCACCTTGACAATCGCCTAGATTGGGACACCCATGTAAACTATGTGGTCACCAAGGTGGCCAAGAAAATTGGCGCCTTGTGGCGGGCACGCCGAAGCCTATCAAGACGCTCTCGTCAGGTGTATGTGAAGGCGGTCATAATGCCCGACCTGCTTTATGGCTCCTGCTGTTTTTCAGCCGCAATGCGAGAGGGTCAACTGAAACGACTGCAAACCACGCAAAACAGAGCCATCCGCTGTATCGATGGCAACCCGCCCCGGACAGCCATGCAGCCGCTGCTCACTGCTCACTCCCTGTACCGTGTCAGCGAGCTCTACAGGCAGAAAATATTGATCACCATCATCCACGCCCGCACCAGCCCTGTGCTCGCCCAGCTTCTGACCCCGGCACAAGGCACCCCTACCCGCCATCAGCAGTCAAATGGCCTACTAAGCCAGGCAAACCGTAGCCGCCGCGGTCAGCGGAGATTTTCTGTTGCTGGTGCTCTGCTGTGGAACGCTCTCCCTGGTGAGGTCCGCACAATTACCCGGCTACCTGAGTTTAAGCATGCATGTGTACCATACGCCTGTAGGGAGTAGTTCGAGTTGCTGATGATCGCTCTGCTTCCCCTCCCCGTGCAGTTCAGTAACCCGCACGTAGTATCACAGATACATTGTATTCTCTCTCTCCCCCCGTTTACCCGCAGTTATTAGTATCCTATTCTCTAAATATGTGCTTCCATAGCTTTTACTATGTTCTTCCATAGCCACTTCTAGGCTAAGCCTTCGCCGTCATTTTATTGGGTCGTCATCCCGTTTGAATGTGCGAAGTGGAATAAAAACCAACCAACCAACCAAACCGTTACAGCTTCCGTCCACCTGACGCTCGTTTCTCGCTTGTGCACATCGACATTTTTGGACTGGTACCACCACTCAGTGATTACTCCTACCGATATTTTTACAATGGTCGGCCGTTTCACACGATAGCCTGCGGCCGTTTCACACGATAGCCTGCGGCCGTTCCCCTGTCCGACATCACTGCTGAAGCCATCGCTCGCCAGTTTGTCAGCACCTGGGTTGGTCGCTCCAGTGTGCCAAGTACCATCCCTACCGACCCGTGGCCGGCAGTTCAAGTCGTCCCTCTTCTCTGTTCTCACTAATCTGCTTAGTACCAAATGTTGAATGTAGCCGTACTATTGCCTATCACCCTACAGCCAACGGCATGGTCGAACGTTTTCACCGACAACTAAGCTGCACTGCGTGCATCTTCCAATCCCCAGCGATGGATTTAACACCGGGCTTCTGCTCGAAATTAGCTGCTCCATAAAATCCGACTTAAATAGCAGTGCTGCTGAAATGGTCTATGTCTCAACTCTCCGCCTGCCTGGCGACTTTCTCGACCCATCCCCGGAAGAGTTTCCCGACCCAAGCTCGTAGATTACGCGAGTCGCCTACTCCGCAATGGCTACCCTCCGTCCTGCTAGTGCGATACAGCGTGACCAGCCCCCTCAGCATGTCTACATTCCGGCTGATCTGTCGACCTGCACTCACAATCCGACACGATGCCGTCAAAAGACGGATGCAGCGTCCATACGATAGGCCATATAGATAGGCCATATCCAGTACTGTGCGGACATACTAAGTTGTTGTGTTGTTTGGCTTTATTTAGAGTGGAGTTCCAAAACAGGCCTAAACCTAATGACAATGGTCCCACTGATAATAAGAGAAAAGAGAATATATAAAAATAAGCAGACAAACAGAACAAAGAAGAAGATAAGTTAGGCCACACCAAGTTTTTTCATTGTTTCTCGTCACCGCGCGCGTACCTTTCTTGAGGATTGGACCAAAAAAAATCTCGCGTCCCGGTAAACACGCATAAAAAGGCGTTGTAAAAGTACGCGCGGCGTCAAATCTGGAGTGCAGTGCTAGTGCACGAACCGAAGGACGACTTTTGCACCGTGTATGTACGCATACCGGTAGTTCAAGTACCACACCACCACACGACCTGGTCGTCTTCTTTGCTACACACAGTTCCGGTACAAGTCAAGACAGTGCATGACAGTGCACCGTTTTGGACTGACAGTGTTCCGGGCATCGGTAAACTCTGCAACACTGGACTTCCTCACCAGAGGCCGGTGCAGGAGCCTGGTTTTCTGGCTGTATGTTGCAATTGACTGTCACGCGTGGTGTATAGTCTGATTTTAGGTCATAAATTGGGCCTTTGTAGTGTAAATAGCAGTTTTTGTTTTTCAAACCCTATTTTGTTTTTTTTCCGCCCGCCCGCGTTCCTTTTGAGATTTTCAGGTGACAAGAAACAATGAAATAACTTGGTGTGGCCTTAGATAATAATAATAATAATAATAATAATTTTAATAACGAAGGTACGTGTTAGGTCGTAAGTATCCACGCAAACACACATCCAGTCAAAATAAGGCAACCGCCAGCACGATGTGAAGGCGATTGCAGACACACTGAACAAGCAGTTTGTTTCATCCGGCATTCCGGAAGATCCGAATTGGGTCATTCCATCGCTGTCCCCAGCCCCTGAACTTAGCGCACCACTCACACGCGTCGTTACCACGACTGCTACCGTCTGTAAGCACCTCAAACTCCTGAAGAATTGTAAGTCCCCTGGCGAAGATGGCATACCCAATGAGGTTCTCAAATGGCTTGCGCCATCTCTGTCCTATCCCTTGTGCCTGCTCTTTAACATGTCATATCGTACAGGAGTATTTCCGTCCGTCTGGAAATCTGCTGTTATCGTCCCGATCTATAAGAAAGGCCAACGCTCTCAGGCTGGCAACTACAGACCAATCTCTCTCCTTCCCGCTGTGTCCAAGGTCTGTGAACGTATTTTCTTTGAGTCTCTGTACTGCCACGTCACCCCAGCGCTTTCACCATCTCAATCCGGTTTCTGCCGTGGAGACTCCACAACTTTCCAACTAACACGTCTAGTACAAGACATCTACACCCAGCGGAACCTCAGGCGGCATGTTGGCATCGTGTTCTTTGACCTAGCGAAAGCTTTCGACACCGTCTGGCATCGTGGTCTGCTTGCAAAGCTAGAGTCCGTCTTCTTGGTACACGGTCCAGCCCTGCAATGGCTCTCATCCTATCTTTCCTGCCGCCACCAGACTGTCAGAGTATCTACCTCCCTATCAGACCCATTACTAGTCGTGTCTGGGGTACCCCAGGGGTCCATACTTGGGCCGCTCCTATTTCTACTGTACGTTAATGACTTGCCAGCCCTTGTACCAAATGTAAGTCTTTTTGCTGACGACACTGCTCTGATGTGCTCCGACAGCTCGGCAGACAACCTCACGGCCTCCATGCAGTCCGGGGTCAACGCTACAGTAACATGGATGGAAACCTGGAAACTGAAGCCTAACCTCGCCAAAACCGAGGCCATGTTCTTCTCTCCCTCGCCCCCACTCAACTTCTGTATTTTCCTGGTCTAAATAGTACACCTATTAAAGTTGTTAACGAGCACAAGCACCTGGGCGTTATTCTCGACCGCCAACTCTCCTGGTCTCCACAAGTCCAGTCTGTGTGCAAGCGTGCGAGTGCGTCCTTAGGTATGCTACAACCCCACTGCCAACACTTGAATGATAACTGCAGAGAATTGTTCTTTAAGTCGTACATTTTGCCTATATTTGACTATTGCGATATAGCTTGGTGCGGGTTGTCTCAGACTTTACTCCACAGACTGGAGGTACATCAACGCTTGCTTCTGAAAATTCTGTTTCGAAAAGACCAAACATTTGCCTCCCTTTGTCTTTATAAACTTGCTTCCACGCACCCTCTTCTTGCCCGACATCAGCAGCATCTTTGTATCCTTGTGCAAAAAATCTTCCTAGCCCAAGTCCCGAAACATATTGCCAAGTACAACTGGTTTGTTACCACTAGACCAACACGCAATGCCTTATCACTGCCCCGAGCTAGTTCCTCTCTGTTTTTGAAATCCCCTTTCTTCTCAGCATACTCCCTTTGGTCTAACCTGCCTACTAGCATTAAGACATGCCAGGATATCAGGAAATTCACAGTCCAGCTTTCCACACTGTCTCATCCGAAGTGATCCCATGTATTATTAATGTGCCTCCCTTTCTTTTTCTCTCCCTATCTCCTTTCCCTCTCTGACAGCATCTTTCTTTTTTTTTCTTTTTTTTCCCTTTTAGCTTGCCGTGGTTGGCTATCACCTGACCTCTCATGTTTATTGGCAGTCTTCGGACGGGCCAGGAGATGTTGAATAAATAAATAAATAAATAAAGGCACTTGTCAAAGTATCCGAACGTTTTCGGTCCCTTCTCATCAAGGATTATACAGGGAATGGCTCAAGTTGAAAAGACTAAAACTTATATAGCGTAAAGATATGAGATAACAACACTCGTGACAAGGTGAAAAAAAAGTATCAAGTTCAGCACGACACAAAACTCGAAGGACATAATAATAGCGACAAGAACATAGTGAGCAAATTAAGTTACATTGTTAACACCTCGACGAGGAGTAACACCAAACAATTGTAGCGACAACACATTTTCTTTTTGTACGCAAAGTTCAGGATCTAACTTACGGATATACAAAGCTTCTAACACAGCCAGAGCGTTAAGTTTTGTTCCGCTTGATGCGCGTGAGTGTCGTCCTCGCCGTGGTCGTCCTCCAAAATGTGCTGTCCAGTCCATTGGTGGATCTTCCTCTTCCTGTGAAGATATCACTGCATGCCCGTCCTCCTCCGCGTGTATAGCGCAGGGTCCAGCTGAGAACAGCGTGAAAGATGGTGAAAGACCGACACGTAAACCACCGAAATTGACAAAGGATCTGTCTGCGTCGGGAAGGGTTACGCGAAGCCAAGTAAAAATACGGACTGGTGAGGACGCACGTACAACGACAACGGAAGTGACAACAACAGTCAATATTCGAAAACGTGGTAGACCGCGAAAACGAACCTCAATATCGAACACCGGACAAGTTGGAGTAAGAAGATCAATAGAAATCCGCAATGGAGGAGACGTAGCTGAAAGGACACTGGGCATCGCGCACACAACGGCTAGTGTCAGAAAACGTGGAAGGCCGCGGAAAAGCAAAGAGACGGATAGTGGTGATGCCGCGAAGAGGCGAGATGACGGGACATTGGAGGAGACTACACCCAACGGAGCTAAGAATCGCACTTCGTCCATCAAGCAACATCTGTCAGCCCGTACCAATTGTCGTGAGTTGTACAGTGATAATGTGTTCTCAATATTGTCACGTGGTAGATGTGCGTTGCATCTGGCTGTGTTAGAAGCTTTGTATATCCGTAAGTTAGATCCTGAACTTTGCGTACAAAAAGAAAATGTGTTGTCGCTACAATTGTTTGGTGTTACTCCTCGTCGAGGTGTTAACAATGTAACTTAATTTGCTCACTATGTTCTTGTCGCTATTATTATGTCCTTCGAGTTTTGTGTCGTGCTGAACTTGATACTTTTTTTTCACCTTGTCACGAGTGTTGTTATCTCATATCTTTACGCTATATAAGTTTTAGTCTTTTCAACTTGAGCCATTCCCTGTATAATCCTTGATGAGAAGGGACCGAAAACGTTCGGATACTTTGACAAGTGCCTTATTTTGACTGGATGTGTGTTTGCGTGGATACTTACGACCTAACACGTACCTTCGTTATTAAAGTATTATCCGCCTCCGACTTCTTGTAAAATAATAATAATAATAATAATAATAATTAAAAAGCTTCCGTGGAGATAAAAATGTAATCAACGCAATAAATAGAGTAAGCTGCGCACTCAGTACAAACACCATAAGCAAAACTTGTTTTCATGTATAATAAATAAGCTTGTTCCTAAACGTTTAGGAACAAGCTTATTTATTATACATGAAAACAAGTTTTGCTTATGGTGTTTGTACTGAGTGCGCAGCTTACTCTATTTATTGCGTTGAATAATAATAATAAAAAGCAAAATACTCTGTCTCCAGTGATGCTGCGAAATATTTGGCAAAGATTGGTATGGAGGAGTCAGCCACAAAGGAGCAAATACGCCAGGGATACCAGCGGCATCGGGAGGAGACAATCAGAAAGAAGCCTCTGCATGGCCAATTTTGGCTTATGCTGCAGGATGCTGAGCTGGATCGAGGGCTCTCCTTTGCGTGGTTGCGGTCTTCCGCTTTGCGTCCGGCGACAGAGAGTATTGTCATGGCCATACAGGACCAGGCTATCCCAACACGGAACTTACAAGAGATATTTAATCGAGGAACAGGTGTGTCAACGAAAACGAGTTGCAGGATGTGTGGCAGGGACAAGGAAACGGTTTTCCACCTTATTGGAGCGTGTACAGCTTGTGCAGGAAGTCACTATATCAATCGCCACAACAGGTTAGCAAAATATCTCCACTGGACATTGTGCAGGAAGTATGGTGCATCGGACATTTCGAATAAGTACACAAGTCACCAACTCACCAACGTCGTGTACAGTGCTGAAACGGATGTGTCAATCTACTGGGAAGTGCCAATTCCAACAGCAGCGCCCGTTGGAGCAAACAGACCCGACATTATTATCAAGGGCAAAGATGAAGCGTTCCTTGTGGACGTAAGTGTCCCTCTGGATAGGAACATCCGCCGAAAATCTGTGGAAAAGATACAGAAATATCAAGGCCTGAAGCGTGAGGTGGAGCAGATGTGGCAGGTGCGGGCCAAGATCGTGCCAGTAATTGTGGGGGCATTAGGTGGATTAACCCCCTCGACTGCTGACTTTGTGAGGGAACTGGATGCCGGAGCCAGTGTATCGATCTTGCAAAAGGAGGCGCTCCTTGGCACAGTTGACATCATCAGGTCAATAACTCAGATGAAATAATAATTACACTCTAATAAGTTACATTGGTTTGCGAATGCCCATGGTTATGGTTGCTGCTATTAGTTGAAGCACCTATTTGCAGAAAATAATAATATTATGATCGTAATATTAATCACTTGCCAATAACAAAGACAACAATAATACCATCAGCCCCCATTCACCGGTTTTGACGGTGCTTCACTGATGTTCAATGAGAAGAATTATATTGCTGCCTTCAGTGCTATTGTGTCGCTGAAGGGCTCGATTTCAGATTTGATGACGGTTACTTTTCAACGGATTTTGTTTTCTGATTTAGCTCTCTTGCTATTACTGTACCTGCTTGTGTTAAGTCTCATTCTCGCAGATTAGTTGTATAATAGATTGTACATGCATCATTGTAGATTTGCTGTTCACAGTATTTCTCTCTTTTTTCTTTCTTTTTTCTCAGTCTTCCTTATTACATTTTCTTCACATACAACAGCAGTACTCCCCATGGTCTTAAATGACCCGGGATGCTGCATAATACAAACACAAAACCAATAAAGCCACCCCCATAATAATAATAATAATAATACGAAGTAGTGGTTGCGACTTCGGCGATGATTTGTAAGAAAGGGTTTGCTCCCCACACCGGCGGAATAGCGCGAGCTCCGGTGTGGGGAGCAAACCCTTTCTTACAAATAATAATAATAATAATCTTTATTTCAGGATTACCCAAAGGCTAACGCCTATCTGGGGGATCTCCTATTTGTGTATGTACTAGTAACATAGTTAAGGATGCGAGAGGAAAGTGCGCAAAGTAGT